>NW_027203662.1:0-61937 GCF_024711535.1 Dipodomys merriami
CTGTGCCTATTAGTTCAAGTGTCTCTCCTACTCTGTCCTGCAGTAGTTTCAGAGATTCAGGTTTAATGTTAAGGTCTTTAATCCATTTTGAGTTGATGTTGGTGCATGGTGATAGGCTGGGGTCCACTTTTAGTTTTCTGCATGTGGCTGCCCAGTTTTCCCAGCACCAGCGGTTGAAGAGGCTGTGTTTCTTCCATTGTATGTCTTTGGCTCCTTTGTCGAATATCAGCTGGCTGTAGGCCTGTGGATTTATTTCTGGATCTTCTATTCTGTTCCATTGGTCTTCGGGTCTGTTTTTGTGCGAGTACCATGCTGTCTTTGTTATTATAGCTCTGTAGTAGAGTTTGAAGTTCAGCATGGATAGCCCTCCCATATTGTCTTTATCCCCTAGAATTGTTTTGGCTATTCTAGGTCTTTGGTGTTCCATATGAATTTTTGGACTGTTTTCTGTATTTCAGTGATGTACGTTATTGGGATTTTAATAGGTCTTTCTGGTACATTTTAACTGTTCAGAAACTAAGGAAAGTTAGCAAGGTCCTTTCCTAAACCCTGAGTTCAAGCCCTGATAGCCTGCCTAGCCTTTTCCCCCTTAAATTCTGTGTCTTGTGTGTTTTCCTTTCTTGAAATCTCCTTCAATTCCTATCCTGTACCAGTATCAGGGAGAAGAGGCCAGGGCTGTGTTTGGCTTTGTCATTAACTTGCTGTATGTGCTTATCATCCACCAACTCCTTCTCTTGGTTGAGTTGCCAGCATTCTGTGATGTGATCAGTGAGTGGACACAGGGCTACTGCTTTTTCCTGTAGTATTGTCCCTGACAGCGTCCCTAGGTTCAGGGGTTCTATATTGGCAAAGCCCCAGGCAAAGGGGGTGTGTCCTGCCCAAGTGCACGTCTCCTGTGGAATAGCTGTGACCAGGTCTAAAAGAGCTCTTGACAGTCTGCCTTTTCCTAAAGAAAGCTGTCATATTTCAGTTGAGGCAGGTGCCAAAGAAGTTCTGATTTTCATTTCCTATAGACTTAGATGTGTAGAGAGAAGGTCAAAGTTAACTGCCAGTTTGGCCTGAGCTTTCAAAGAAAAGTACTCACATGTACAAGAAGGTATTGATTGAATAAAGCAGCCTTTGGGGCAGAAAGAGAGGAGAGCAACAGCTGGATGGATGTTCCTTGGAACACACCTGCAGTGTGTGGAGAGCTCAGGGGGCAGGTTTAATGCCTGTTTAATTTCTTTTTCTCTGGAATAGCATAAAGAGGAGGAGGAGGAGGAAGTGGGGAATGGGATTGGTGTTTCAAGGGTTGTCAACTGGCTGTTCGTCCTTTACAGAAAATTTCTCCTTCCTGGGTGCAGCAGAAGAGCTCTTTTGCAATGATAGGCTTTTCTAGGTTCTATAAGGTTCAGCATTCAGCTGCTGCCTTTCAGGAAGATCCTGCCAAATTTCCACACAGCCCTTTTGTGTTCTACTCTCTTTGCAGAGGAAGAGCCCTGGGCTTGGCCTTCCCAGTTAGTTCCTTGTTTGAATGGCAGTTGGCCTTGAAGGAAGAGGCTGACTTTCTTCCAGTCTTCATTCCACACTATCCCTGCGCATGCATGCAGCGCATCAGGCTGCTGTCTGGGAAATCTGCTATCTGAAGCACTCTGCGCTGTTATGAAGGGTTGACCAGTTGGTTCTAAGCTCAGTCTGTCACTCTGGTAATTGTTGAGAACCTTCCCACAATACCTCCTCATTGATCTTCCTCGTAGAAGTAACCACAGAGGCTCTGGAGGGAAGTCTTGACAGGACTTTTGTCCAAAAAAAATTAGGTTCCTTGTGGATTTGAGAGAAGTTTATCTGAGGGCAATGAACCCACTATTTGAACAGTCCTCTTTAACTCTTTGATTCTTCCACTGAAGATTAAAAGAGCACTTAGCTGTCATTTGCTAGAATGTAAGTCACAGAACTGCCACCTAGTTCATCCTGAGTGTGACTCTGGAGCTAGGCAGGACATCTGATTTATAAAGGACACATAATGGTCACATCTGAATTTGTTGTGGCCACACCTTTCTCTACCCATACCCTAGATAAGGCCTACCCCAGGCCCAGATGCCCTCTCTCTGCTCTTTTTTTTTTTTTTTTTTTTTTTGTGGGTCGTGGGGCTTGAACTCTGGGCCTGGGCGTTGTTCCTTAGCTCTTCAGCTCAAGGCGAGCACTCTACTACTTGAGCTACAGCGCCACTTCCGGTTTTCTGGTGGTTTATTGGAGATAGGAGTCTCACGGTCTCTCCTGCCCGGGCTGGCTTTGAACCGCGATCCTCAGATCTCAGCCTCCTGAGTAGCTAGGATTACAGGCGTGAGCCACCAGCGCCCGGCTTCTCTCTGCTCTTTTCTAGCTCTTTCTCAGCTCTTTCCTTCTCTTCTCCTGCCCAGTTCCCTTCTCTTTCCTAGCTCTCTCTTTTCCACCTTAGCCAGATGCTCTCTTTTCTAGCTCTTTTCTCTCTTTCCCAGCTCTCTCTTTCCCAGGCCTTTCCCAGCCACGTGGAGGTCCATCTTGGCCTGGTGCCAGCCGGAACAATGAATAAACCTACCCCTTACCTGAAAAAATAAATAAAGGACACATAATGCTTCTAGGGTTTCTGAATTCATGTGGTCAGACAGCTGGCTTCTCAGAAAGCTGCAAACCAAGTAGGAAAGCCAGCCGTGACGCCATCTTTCTTTTAATTTGTGGCTTGCTCTCATTACTATCCCCCCTGCTTATCTGCCTAACACTTGGTTTAATTCTAGAATCTGTTTCATATTTCAGGCGTGGGAACTGGTTATTAAAAGCCCACATTAGGAAACTTGATGTGGTCCCTTCCCACTTCTGAGCCATAAACTCTGGTGAGAACTGACTTAATTGGATAATAGCTTCAGTGGAATGGAAATTGGTGGGATAATGGAGTACCAATGACTTTAATTTTCAAGGATCAGGAGTTTTCCTCATATCAGAGCTGAACTTTATTTTTATCACATGCAAAAATTAATACTTTCCTCTTCACCCTGCCTCCCTACTTCCTTTCATTCTTCTCAGCAAAATCGCACCCATCAGAAAGTTAAGTGCTTGGAAATGTAGCCTGGAATGATTTCTGTAATTTTCTTCATAGGGGCTGGTAGCCTTAGATTGCTAATCCCTGCCTGCTTAGTGTGGTGAAATCTGATGTCACTTGGGAAGGGCTGTTGATTTAGCCAAGCAAATCTCTGTGTGTTGTTGTTTTTCTTCGTTTGCTTCTACCAAGGAGCCCCACTGATGATAGTCTGGGGAGAGAGGCCTGGTTTCTGGTCTTCTTTCCTGCACTAAACTCCCTCAGTGACCTTAGGAAAGTGGTTTAACTACTCTGGGCTTGGATTACTCCTTTGTGAAGTTAGTTTAAATTCCAAAGGAGGAAAGGTGAAAATGTAATAGAATGGTGTTTCCTCTTCTGTGGTCAAGACAGATATTATAAATCCATCTCTCCCCTCCCATGGCTAAAGCAGACTTTACTAATTAAGTCTACTAAGCCTGGAATCAGCTGGTCTCAAACTAGTTCTCAATACTGCTGCTCAAGTGAAGTTAATGATGGAGTAATTCTGGTGAGGTAAGAAGTAGGTATTTTTGACACAGGGGAACAAACTCAGTGGTAGTACTCACTAGACCGCATGTGGCAAATGAACTATACAAGTTTTGGATGGGAAAGGGAAGGAAAAACTGGGAGAAGGTGAGAGATGGAGTGATATTGCTAAAAAGAAACGTACTCTTTTTTCCAACTAAAATAATTATAGCCCCTCTGCACATCACCTTTATACTAACAATAATTATTTTAAATGACATAGGTCTTTGTTAGGACTTTCTTTTTTTTTTTTTTTTTTTTTTTTTTTGTTGGTCGTTGGGCTTGAACTCTGGGCCTGGGCGCTGTCCCTCAGCTCTTCAGCTCAAGGCAAGTGCTCTACCACTTGAGCTACAGCGCCACTTCGGGTTTTCTGGTGGTTTATTGGAGATAGGAGTCTCACGGTCTCTCCTGACCGGGCTGGCTTTGAACCGCGATCCTCAGATCTCAGCCTCCTGAGTAGCTAGGATTACAGGCGTGAGCCACCAGCGCCCGGCTGTTAGGACTTTCTATCTCTAAGGTCCTGTGGTTCTGAGTTTAGCAGCACATATTGGAAAGCTTTGGACTTTAAGACTTCGAATGTAATCTTTGAGGAGGCCCTAACTTGAGAGTTTGTTCATATTGTAATACCATCTCTCAGGTTTTGGTCTAAAGTTTTTCAGCCTTTAATCTGTTGGCTCTGGTGAGAGATAACAGATAAGGGATTCAATAATGCAAAAGCAAAGGCTTATTGAAACGGTAACCATGCAGCAATGATTAGGTAACCATTTAATTATTTCTTGTCCACAGTCAGCTGTTATATTGAGATGGCATCAAGAATGTCATCACTGTGTAAAGAAATACCTGGAGGTGAACTTGGCAGCTGGAAATATGTCCTGTACCACCTAATTTTCCCTAATGATATTTGAGTTGTGTGAGCCAGTTGTGTGTGTGTCTTACGTATTTTGCGTATACCTGACCTTTGCATCTTATATTTGGGTCATAGTCAGAAAGAGAAAGACTTAAATGAGACTTTTGCTTCTCCAACAACCACAATGGCATGGGGAATGGAGGTAGCGTATCTAGCCTTTGTAGCATGTACAATTCAATGGGGAAAGGATGTAGCCTGTTGCGGTTCCTGTGGCTAAGAAGTGCATCATGGCCTCAGTAGGTGGAGATGTGTTGACACTGTGTTCTTTGAGTACATAGCACATGGTGTGGCACTTGGAAAACTGGATTTTTGCTGAGTGAGTGTTAAAGTGGGAGGGAGGTGCTTGAGAAGTCACTAGTCCATTATGGAAATAGGCAGCAAAAGGGACATCACATACTCGAGTTCTCACAGGAGGAATGCATACATGAACACAGTGCTCTCCAAGTCCTCTGTGTTCTGCTGCAAAGACTTTCTTCCCTCCACATACTAGATCCATGTCTACTGTTATTTCCCTCATGAGTCAAATTAGCATGCCTCAGTTTTGGTAGCCAGTACCTAATTACACCATTTGGCTGCTAGAACCTCCCCACCCAACACACAACACACACACACACACACACACACAAACAAACACCCCAGCCAGTACGTAATTACACCATTTGGCTGCTAGAACCTCCCCACCCAACACACACACACACACACACACACACACACACACACACACACACACAAACACCCCAGCCAGTACGTAATTACACCATTTGGCTGCTAGAACTTCCCCACCCAACACACACACACACACACACACACACACAGAACCTCCCCACCCAACACACACACACACACACACACACACACACACACACACACACACACACACACACACACACACACACACACACACACACACACACACACACACACACACACACACACACACACACACACACACACACACACACACACACACACACACCCTGTCCCTGAGCTGTTTCGCTCAAGGCCAGTGGTGTACCATATGAGCCACATCTCTGTTTCCCACTGGGTTCCCTCCCCCCTTTGGTACTTAATTGGGCATCAGAGTTTCATGGTCTTCTTGCATGGGCTGGCCTTAAACCATGCATGATCATGAGATTTTTTTTTTTTTTTGTCGGTCATGGGGCTTGAACTCCGGGCCTGGGCGCTGTCCCTCAGCTCTTCAGCTCAAGGCGAGCGCTCTACCACTTGAGCTACAGCGCCACTTCCGGTTTTCTGGTGGTTTATTGGAGATAGGAGTCTCACGGTTTCTCCTGCCCGGGCTGGCTTTGAACCGCGATCCTCAGATCTCAGCCTCCTGAGTAGCTAGGATTACAGGTGTGAGCCACCAGCGCCCGGCGAGATTTTTTTTTTAATGATCATGAGATCTTAGCCTCCTGAGTAGCTAGTGATACCTGACTATTTTTGCAGATCCATTTTTGTAAATTTTCTTTCCAGTCTTTTACTTAATATTATTTTTGATGGTACTGAGGTTTGAATTCAGTGCCATGCATTTGCTCACTTGCTTGCTTCATCCACGCCTCCAGCTTGCAGTCTCTCTCTCTCTCTCTCTCTCTCTCTCTCTCTCTCTCTCTCTCTCTCTCTCTCTCTCTCTCTCTCTCGTTTGCTCTCTCGTTTGCTCTCTCACTCGCTCGCTCAATCCTTTTCTCTTTCTCTCTGGTTACTTTTATATGTATTTTATTATTAAAATACTGTATAGGGGGATTACAGTTACATAAAGGCAATGAGTACATTTCCTATCCAGTATTGTTGTTACCTCCTCCTTTGTTTATCCCCTGCCGTCCCTTCCCTCCCCACCTCCCTCAGCTACCCCCCATCTTCCTCTACTCCCCCCAACGGAGTTGTTAAGTGTATTTTACATCTCATTGTTACAATGGGTCAACCTGTATCCTTATTTAAGCATTTTCTTATTTCCCTTACCTTCCCAAATTACAAAAATGTATATACAAAATGCAGGGCACTGGAATCAAATACAGTGAAAACGGCGGGGGGGGGGGGGGAGAACAAAAAACAGTACATTATAAATATATTAAAAACAATAGCAAGAAAGGACAAACCACTGTGTCCCTATCTTGGGGTTCCTTTCACTTAACATCCTCTTATATGGTCATATGTACATAGCTTTTGACCTTTTCTGCTTGTTCTAGACATTATTGCAAATAAGGGAAACCATAGGACCTATGTATCTTTGGGCCTGGATTACCTCACTTAATGAATTACCTCATTTAATAAATTTTTTCCAAATCTTCCATTTCCTAACAAATGGGGGCAATGTCATTCTTTCTGATGGAGACATAGAATTCCATTGTGTGTGTACACACACACACACACACACACACACACACACACACACACACACACATCACATTTTCTTGATCCACTCATCTACTGAGGGGCATCTGTGTTGGTTCCATATTTTAGCTATGGAAATAATGCTGTGATAAACATAGTTGTGCTGTTTGCTGGTTATTTTCTGAAATGAGGGTTCATGAGTGTTTCTACCCTTGCTAGCCTTAAACTGCAATCCTCCTACTCTCAGTCACCTGAGTTGCTAGAATTATAGGCACTTGGCCTGTAATTTTTAAAAAAATTGGTTATATTGAGGATTAAACTTGGGGCTTTGCCCTTGCTAGGTAGGAACTTAGCACTTACTCCATGCCTCTAGCCTTATTTTGTATTGGTTATTCTTAAGGTAGGATCTCATTTTATGCCTGCGCTGTGAACCTGCTGCTTCCTATGTCACTGGGAAAGATAGATATGTGCCATTGTGATTCTTCCATGGCTGAGATATCAAGCATGCCCACTGCTTCAAATCATTAGTTGAGATGAAGTCTCTCAGATTTCTTGTGTTTGTTTTTTGACTGAGGCTGGCCTCAGACTCTGATCCTTCAGTCTTTACCTCCTCAGTTGCTAGGATTACAGGCCTGAATCACCTTGCCTGGATTACTTTTAAAGTAAGGGAAAGTAAAATAACCTGAAGTTAGAATAACCTGAAGGGATTCAAGAGGAAAGTAGAGAAAGTAAATCACACGTGCCATGTGGCACTGTCGCTGCTATGCATGGAAAGTAGGGCCACTTCACTATCAGGTGCAACTAGTGAATTGAGCCAGGCAGGCTTAAATGAGTAAGAAGACACACAAGGTCTAGTTGGCTTTAGGTATGGTATGATCTGGAAGTTTGTAGTACTGTCAGGGCATGGGCTTCTTCTCTCTAAGTTCTCTTGGTTCTGCCTTTATATTAGACTGAACACTCTGTACTCCCCATGCCCCTCCATACCTTGGTGGTAAAATATAACACTTTTTGACCTTATATCCATACCCAGACCCTAGAGGAGAGAATCTATCTCTGTTGCCTCTATAGAAAAGACATCTTAGCATGATCTGTTTAAATCTTTTATTTTATTTTTATTGTGAAAATACTACAGAGGGGTTACAATTACATGGGCAAGGTAATGAGTACATTTATTACCAAGCTTTCTTGCCTCCTCCTTTGTTTCTCCTTCCCATCCCTTCCCATCTCCCCCCGCTCCGCCATCCCCCCACGCCAAAGTTGTAAAGTTCATTTTTCGACATAACATCTTGTACAAACTTATTGGTCCACTTTGGATCTGATGTGTTTATTATGATAGGATTCATTCACAATCACTAGTCAAGAAGATGGGCTGTGCTGGGTGACTTATCCTACTTAGAGCTAGGGATGGGATTGGGCCACCTCAGTCATATGGAAAGAGCATTTACACAGAGAAGAAGCTGGCTACTCCTGGTTGTGGTGGTGGGAAAGATAGTTGAGAAGAGGCTGACAGATGTCCATGTCAGAGCCCTGCTGACATCGTGGGGACTAAACTTGACCCTCAAAATGCCACCACTTTGCCACTCTAGCCCTGTCTTTGTGGAGCACTGAACCTGTATCCTGTAGATCAGCACTCTCTGGCACCGCTGGGCTGAGGTGCTAATGGCATGGGCCTCAGTTTCTCACTGGGGAGAGCTTGGGTGTTAGGATTGCCAGCCTTGTTGCCTCAAGATGATTAGTTGAAAGCTGTCTTCATTGAGAATTTTCTTGTCAGTTCTGTGGCTGCTTTCCTCTCCCTGCTCTGAGAGCTGCTCCTCTCTCATGTGCATGCAAAGTCAGCTCACTGAAAATCTCTTGAGCTGAAAAAGAGCTTCTGTCTCTCCAACTTCCCCTGCTGTTCCTAGCATGAGGAGGTAGACTGTTCATACTTTGGAAGCTAGAGGAAGCTAAACAATTCCACTTGCTGTGTGTGGGGGGTGTATTTATGCATGTGTAGCTGGTTCTGCATGTGGCTCTCTTTCTCACTCTTTGATCTATCCATGCTTCCTGTTTGCTGCCCTCTGCTGAATAGAGATAGGAGAAGGAAGGGGGAAACAAAAAGCAGCCCCAGTTTTTCTTCTTGTTCTTGGGTTTTTAAGAAGTTGAAGCTGTGAATGCTGAATTTTCCTCAGCTTCCTTAGATGATGGAAGACACAACATAAAATACTACTTGTAAGAATCTTAATGAGGAGGATATATGTAGTAATAACTGGCTGCCATTCATTTAGCCCATTACTTTTGTTTTTTGTTTTTTTTTTTGGTCAGTGGTGGGGCTTGAACTCTGGGCCTGGGCACTGTCTCTCATCTCTTCAGCTCAAGGCTAGTGCTCTACCAGTTGATCCACAGCCCACTTTCTGATTTCTGGTGGTTAATTGGAGGTAAGAGTCTCACAGGCTTTCCTGCCCTGGCTGGATTTGAACCATGATCCTCAGATCTCAGCTTCCTGAGTAGCTAGGATTATAGGCATGAGCCACTGTGCCTGGCTTGTATGGTTGCCGTGTTTGACTGAGTTCAGGAGGCCAGGCATTTAACCTCCCTGGACCCTCTGTTTCCTGGCCTGTAAATAGAGCTTTACCTGTCTCCCATGCCAGCAGAATACAGCTAAAATGGGGCTTGTCAGAGCCAGAAGCCAATGACTCATGCCTGTAATCCTAGTTACTCAGGAGGCTGAGATCTGAGGATATGGTTCAAAATCTGGGAGACTATTATCTCCAATGAACCACCAAAAAGCTAGATGTGGAGCTGTGGCTTAAGTAATAGAGCACTATCCTTGAGCACAAAAACTCTGGGCCAGGGCCCAGGCAAGCCCCTGTGTTCAAGCCCCAGGATTATCATAGGAAAAAAAGAATAGGGCGGGGCTGGTTCATTTTTTGACCCATATCTCTTTCCACCTGGCCTTCCTTGGGGCAGCTGTCACGTGCTGTGGCAAGGGGTGAGTCATCCTTTATCTGCGGTGAGCTGTAGGAAGAGGGTCTTCCAGAGGTGTCGTTCCATGGGTCTGGGTACTCCTGCCTGTTTCTCCCTCCTTCATGTCGTCTCCTCCCTCTGCTCTCTGCTTTCCCCTGGCAGTGGGCAAGGCAGGTGACTGCTTCTGCCACCAAAGCACTGTCAGGGAACAATAGTCCACATTAAGAAGGGCTGCCAGGCACCATGCCAGAGGTATTAAAGGGACATTTGATGACTTTTAATGTGAATCATCAGGTTTTATACTCTTTCTCTCTGTAGCAGATAAAGGGCAGGAAAGTCCAGGTGTGGATTTCTTCCCCCAGCCTTGTGGGGTTCTCCTTGTGGTGTTAATGTGCCTCTTTGACCCCAACCCTGCTTTCAATAATCTCATCTCTCTGTGTCATTCCCAATTGGTGTTGGGCTGTGTGTATGTGTGGTTGTGTGTGGTGGCTATCAGACACCATTTTGGGGTCTGGTCATGGAGCCTGAACTCTGGGCCTGGGCGCTGTCCCTCAGCTCTTCAGCTCAAGGCTAGCACTCTACCACTTAAGCCACAGCACCACTTCCAGCTTTTTTTTCCTGCTTATGTGGTGCTGAGGAATCAAACCCAGGGCCTCATGCATGCAAGGCAAGAGCTCTACCACTGAGCCACCTTCCCAGCCCCTAAGACACCATTTTAGAACCCACAATTGCTGCACTCCTTGTCCTGTCCCTCCTTCTCCCTTCCACCCTCCTCCCTCTCCTCTTTGTGCCAGTCCTGGGACTTGAACTCAGGGTCTTGGCACTGTCCCTGAGCTTCCTTTTGTTCAAGACTAGCACTCTACCACTCGAGCCACAACATCTCTTCTGACTGTTTCTGTTTCTGTTGTACTGAGGAATCAAACCTAGGGCTTCATGTATGCTAGGCAAGCACTCTACCACTAAGCCACATTCCCAGCCCTGTCAAATCTCTCTTAACCTTTTCCCTGTCAGATGGGCAGCCATCTTTGACTTGAATACACCCCAGTGGGGGGATCTCACTCAGTTTAGCTCAGCAGGGCTTAGGTAATCTGCTGTGGCCCATAGTGACTTAGAGGCTCTTCATCATTTCTGTCTCCTTTTGTATCTTTCCTGGCAGGTAGAATTCATCTATGTCTTTTGGAAATGTTTATAGAATGTAATTTGTACAGCATAGTGGCATGGATGTTATGGTGGGTTTGTCATTTTCCTAAGGCCTTCCCAGGAGTGAAGTAATGTTGAAGGAGTCCTCTCAGCAGGACAGCCCCTAGGGTGAGCCTATGGCTAGGGAGAGAGGATTCCCAAGATTTACTCTCTGAACCTTACACTTCTTTTGTCTCTGGCAGCTCTAGTTCCAAATATAACCAGTGTGTTGTATGTGATCATGTAGTCCAGAGCCTAATATATGGTTTTGTAGATAATACAGTCTCCACTATAGCCACTCGCTTCTGCCACTGTAGTATGTATATAGCCACACACAGTACATTCATCACCTGAATATGCTGTATTTCAATAAAGCTTTATTTGCCAACCCTATTCTGATTTCTTCCTGGTAGAAGTTCTGCATTGTGAGGTGGGGGCCATCCTGAACTATTTGACTCTGGATAGACCCTTGACCTGACAGAGCCTCTGTGTCCTTATCTGTATGTTGTGTGACTTGGGAGAGTGAGTTCTAATGTTCCTGCTTTAGCCCTGGGATCTCAGTGAAGCTCTGAGTTCTCTACTGAATCTGGCCCAAACTTTGATTCTGACTCCGCCCATTTCCCTCCTCTTACCCTATCCTAGCTTTCCTGGATCCTTGCTCAACGCTCCTAGCTCTTCTCCCCACTTCTGCTGGAATCTAAGTCCATTTTTAACACCCAGCCAGAGAATGCATTTATGAGTAAAATCAGAGGCTCCTATCTCTTTTCTAGAATTCATTAGTGCCTTGCAGCTACTGCTCAAGTTCAAGCTCCTGCCTTGTCTGGCCCTTTTGTACCCCTCCAGCTTCATTTTGTGTGTGTTGGTTGTGTTCACCATCACACTCCAGCCTGTTGGCTGTCTTACACAGGGGGCTCACTTCCTACCTTAGGTTTTTGCTCAGAGAATGAATGAATGCTCTTCCTAACAACTTTGACTTAGTTCTCTTCACCTTTGAGGTTTCAGCTCTAGTGTCACCTCAGACAGCCATTTTTTTTTTTTTGGTCGTGGGGCTTGAACTCTGGGCCTGGGTGCTGTCCCTCAGCTCTTCAGCTCAAGGCTAGCGCTGTACCACTTGAGCCACAGTGCCACTTCTGGCTTTTTTTCTTTTTGCTTATGCGGTGCTGAGGAATTGAACCCAGGGCCTCAGGCATGCAAGGCAAGTGCTCTACCACTGAGCCACCTTCCCAGCCCCCTCAGACAGCCTTTGGTGTTGTTATTGTTAGCTTTTTTTGTTTTCATCCTGGGTCCTGAACATTTTTACTCAAGGCTGGTACTCTTCCACTTGAACTACCAATCCCATGCTGGCTTTTTTGGTGGTTAATTGAAGATAAGAGCCTCATGGGCTTTTCCTGTCTGGGTGATCCCTTAGATTGCAGCCTCCTGAGTAACTAGGATTACAGAAACAAGCCACGGGCATCTGTTTTGATAGGCATCTCTTAGAGCTGACGTCTAGAAATTCCCTTATCACTCTGCAACATATCTGTGAATGATCCACTGACTAGAATCTGCTTGCTTGTTGGTTTACTTGTTTGTTTTTCTGCTTCATTAGATCGTGAGCACCATAAGATTCAGGACCTCATCTGTCTTATGAACTGATTCTTCCAAAGACAAGCACATAGTAGCATCAGTATCTTGACTGACTGTTGTGTTCCTGCTGAGATTCCGTGTGTGTGTGTGTGTGTGTGTGTGTGTGTGTGTGTGTGTGTGTGTGTGTTTATTGGTATTGGGGCTTGAACACAGGGCCTAGGCACTGTCCTTAGCATTTCTTTCTTTTTTTGTAAGTCGTGGGGCTTGAACTCTGGGCCTGGGCACTGTCCCTCAGCTCTTCAGCTCAAGGCAAGTACTCTACCACTTAAACCACACTGCTACTTCTGGTTTTCTGGTGGTTAATTGAAGATGAGAGTCTTACAAACTTTCCTTCCCAGGCTGGCTTTGAATTACGATCCTCAAATCTCAACCTCCTGAGTAGCTAGGATTACAGGCATGAGCCACTGGCTCCTGGTTGCCTTTAGCATTTCTTGCTTAAGACTGTGAATCTACCATTTGAGCCATACTCTACTTTTGGCTTTTTGGTGATTAATTGGAGGTAAAAGTCTAATGGACTTGTCTTCCCTATCTGGTTTTGAATCTCTATCCTCGGATCTCAGCATCTTGAATAGCTAGGGTTATAGGCTTGAGCAATGGATGCCGGGCATCCAGGACTCTTTATCTGCTGCTGTTCCCTTGTATGTCATTTGGAAGTCTTTCTGCTCTTGGTGCTAGGAGACACTGTACACATTGTCCCTCAGGAGGCTGCATTCTTGTGCTTTCATTTCCTCAGGTAAGATCAGATACCTCAGAAGGATGAGCTTCCTGGAAGAGCAGCTGGTTCCTGGCCTGAACTGATTGACTTCCTCTTTTTTTTTTTTTTTTTTTGACTTCCTCTTAAACTGTCCATTAGCATCAATCTGTCCATCCCCTTCGCCTACATGGCTTTGTGGGTGGTGTCTCTGAGTGAGGATCTGTCTAGTTCTCTCCCTTCAGATGGTCTTATAAAACCATTTTTTACCACCATAATAAAGATGATGTATAGAGAGTTACAATTTCATAATTGAGATGGTCTTTTTAAGCACAAAAGAGTCTCTTTGGGGTAAGATTTTGTTCTTGGAAATGTGGGCCTCTGTTTACTGTGTTGGGGGGAAGGTGTTTGCTGCAGCTAGGGTGAGGGTCCTTTGGGACCAGAGGTAGGTCTCTTAGGGAGAAAGGCTGCATCCCAGTGACTCAGTCTTTCCTTAGGCCCCATGAAGGGGTAAACGGATTCACAGATGGAATTGTTTCCTCAAATAAGATCTGTTATACCAGTGGCCCACACATGCAATCATAGTTACTCAGGAGGCTGAGATCTGAGGATCACAGTTCAAAGCCTGGTCAGGTAGCAATGTCCAGTTAGTGTCCAGTTAACACCAAAAAGTCTGAGTGAAAACGCGAAGGGACAGCTCCCAGGCCCTGAATTAAAGCTGCAGTAGCAGCACGAGACACACACACACACACACACACACACACACACACACACACACACACAGTAACAACCTGTTAAAATTCTAAGACTCAATCCTCAGAATATGACTTTAGTTGGAAACAGGGTGATTGTAATTAACATGGTTAAAGGGTGTTCCTGCTGGAATAGAGTGGGGCCTTAATCCTACGCTACTTTGTTGGAAAGACTACCCCTACAAAGACGAAGTCAGATTGGGGTTATGCTTCTTTTTTGGGGGGGGGTCCGGTCATGGGGCCTGAACTCTGGACCTGGGTACTGTCCCTCAGCTCTTCAGCTCAAGGCTAGCGCTCTACCACTTGAGCCATAGTGTCACTTCCTGCTTTTTTCTTTTTTTTGCTTATGTGGTGCTGAGGAATTGAACCCAGGGCCTCATGCATGCAAGGCAAGCGCTCTGCCTCTGAGCCACCTTCCCAGCCCCGGGTTATGCTACTTTTGGCCAAAGCACACCAAGCGATCCCAGAGGTAGGGATAACTGTCTTGATCTCTTCTAGCTCCTTCTGTTCCTTTTTTAATTCTTACAAATGATCCTTCCTTCCATGGAGGATTAACAAATCCCACTGCCCATATGTGTTCTTTAACTAAAACCACTCTCCTGATTAAGAGATTTCCATCAACATCATTGTCTGAATATGTGGTCCTTGCGTTTTGTCACTCCACTACAATGTCTCTCAGTTGATCTGAGTTCCATCTACATTGATACCAACAGTTTTGTTCTGGATCCAAACTAAATTTGGGGGAGTTCTGTGTGGTAGTTATAAAAAACCACTCCCAGGGCTGGGAATGTGGCTTAGTGGTAGAGTGCTTGCCTAGCATGCATGAAGCCCTGGGTTCCTCAGTACACATAAAGACAAAGAGCCAGAAGTGTTGCTGAGACTCATGTGGTAGAGTGCTAGCCTTAAGCAAAAGAAGCTCAGGGACAGCACCTAGGCCAAGTTCAAGCCCCAGGACTGGCAAAAAGAAAGAAAGAAACAAACCCAAACACTCTCAGTGTAACAGGGAACACAAATGAGTTGACAGAGCTGTAGCATGCAAGGCAGGACATAGAATAATTCCCTCTGGAAGAGGAGACCAGTGGAATGTTTTACCATGAAGAGATTATGCTGTGGAGATCTGAAAAGGCTTCTGCAAGTGATAAGATGTTTTTTTGTTTGTTTGTTTTTGTTGTTTTTGATGCAAATACTGAGGTTTGAATGTAGGCTCTGAGTGCTGTCCCTTAACTTTTTTGCTCAAGGCTGGTGCTGTGCCACAGCTTCATTTCTGGTTATGTGGTGGTTCATTTGAGAAAAGAGTCTCATAGACTTTCCTGCCAAGGCTGGCTTTGAATCAAGACCCTCAGATCTCAGCCTACTAAGTAGCTAGGATTACAGGCATGAGCCACTTGTGCCTGGCTAAAGTAGTGAGTAAATTTTAAGGTGGTCCTTAAGAAGATCAAGACTGTAGTCATGTGTATGCAGTATGACTGGGCCTCTCACGTGGTAAGAGGGGGCCTATTCCAGCTATAACGGGTGAGGCCGAGTCACTGAAAGTTCTGTTAATATCTGCTAGAGAGTAATTGCAGTGGTGGGTAAGGGACCGGTCACAATGCTTTGATGACTGGGCTATAGAAGCTGGACTTCAGGAGGCAGGGAGGCAGGAGGCAGTGAGGGAAGGTTTTTTGTTTTGTTTTGTTTTTGTTTTTGTGTGTGTGTCAATGTGTGTGTTTTAATCATCCCCCATATTGGTATTTATTACATAAATAACATTTCTAGCCAAAACAAGTAACAACTTCAGTGACTGAATTCCCAATGACCCATTAGCCAACCCAGAAAACAAAAAAGCCATAATGACAAGAAGAAATAAAATTAAAATTGAAAAGCACCTTTTCCTTGTTGTATTTAGTGTTTCAACTGAAACCCAAAGCTGATATTAGATGTAAAATCCACTTGCAGGATTCTTGTGGCTGTGGGTAGTTGTAAGCCTAGGATGAGGGAAGCACAGATGTCTCAAGAAGGTAAGTGAAGGAACATGAAGGAAGCATGGAGCCAGGGAGAGCAGCAGCTGATGCTAAAAGAGAATGGATCCTTTCATTCATCTACTGTGCCCACCTGCAGGTATCCAGATGCCAAATAATCTGCAACGTCTGAGCTCAGGATATTCATCATATATAATAGTTATTGCTGGTGCAGTACTAAGTACTCTCTATATTATTGTTCTTTTTCTCTAGGGGGCTGGGGGTTCTGAGGTTTGGACTCTGCTAGGCTGGTGCTCTGCCAAATGAACCATGTCTGCAGCCCTGTTTTTTACTGATTGTTTTTTTATGATAGGATTTCACTTCCTGCCTGAGTGAATACCTGAATGTGATTCATTTATTCTAGACTGCCGCTCTTCCTGACATCACAAGCACACACTGCCTTCCATGTAGATGAAATCTTGCAGACTTTTCTGCCCGGATTGATTTGGAAGTGTGACTCTCTTTATCAAGCCTCTTCATTAACTAGGATTGCAGTATCTGGTACCCTGCTCATGATCACATCAGCCTAATAATATGTGGACCATAATTGCTCCATTTTATAGATGAGGGTACTAAGCATAGGGCAAGAGATATGCTTCACTCAGGGCCACACAGCTGGCTGCTGAAATGCTGACTGGCCTGCAGAGCCTGAAGTCCTAATCCCAGAATGCAGTGTGTCTCTCTGGCTTCTGTGAGTACAGGTGTGTGCAAGTTCATGGGAGAGCCTGGCCTCCTGAAAAGGGAAGCGCTGACTATTCTTTTCAAGTTGAGTGTGATGATTCAGCCAGGCCCTAAAGGCTAGGGAAGGGGTGGGAAGCCATGTGATTCTAGGCAGAGGTGCAGCACAGACAGCAGTCCAGACTGGGAAAACAGCAAGGTGTAGTCAAAGTCCCCAGGTTTGGGAGAAGCTGGGCCATAGGCAGAGCTGGGTCTGCCTAGTCTACCTTGCAGTTCATGGAATACTGTGTTTAGTAGCTAAGTCATGCAGCCAACTAATTGTTTTGTTTACCTCTGTCAGGCATTTATAGCTGGGCCAGGTGAGTCAGGGAGAAGCCCAGGATGATCCTGGGAAGGATGTGTACACTCCAGTTCCAGGCCTTGCTGTGCAGTCTCAGCCTGATTGAGGGCTGCTGGCTGAGTCTATGGTTCTGCTTCATTTACATGTGAGTCATCCATCAGTTTCTTACTGAATACTGAATGTGCCCCAGACTGGTACTCCAATATTCCTAGAGGGAGGGACCCAGTCTCTGACCTTCAGACCTGTTGTACTGCTGCCAGACAGTGAATTTCAGACATGACCTTGAGAGCCCAGTAAAGGCCATGTGGTACCTTTCAGACTGCCTTCCTTACTACCCCTTGTCTCCTTGCCTCATTCTCATTCTGCCTTAATACCAACCTTTCAAGACCTCTGTTTTGTCTGGGTTTGATCCAGACATCACTGTCCTAGTTATATGTGTTTAGATACATTATTTATTGATTTATTTATTTGGTGCTGGTCCTGGACTTGAACTCAGAACGTAGGCGCTCTCCCTAAGCCTTTCTGGTCCAGGCTAGAGCTTTATCACTTGAGCCACAGTTCTGTGTCTGGGTAATTGGATGGGTAATTTGATGGGTAATTGGAGAGAAGAGTCTCATGGACAGTTAGCAAAATGAACTCCCTTCCCATAGCTTAGTACACTCCTTCCCTTCTCCACAGCTTAGTATGTTCCCTTCCTAGGCAACACCAGGCCCACTTGGTAAAGGCAGTAAATAATCAGCCTCCAACACCCTCTACCTTGGGATGGCTCTTCTCTGGAATAGCTACCACCATATAAGCCATGTAAGCAACAAGAGCCTCTTAGAGTGATCTTCAGGTCTGGGCAGTTGAGAGACCCCTTATCTACTATTTGGACAGTAGCCATAAATCCTCATCTTCCATTATGAAGCCCCTGGCCCACACTTCCACACCAGGGTCTCTGCCTCCTCATCCTTTCTAGCCCCTCCTAAACCTCCTAGGTTATATAGGTCACCTTAGACATAGCTGGTGCTGCTTCTCACTTCTCCCCTGTGAGAAGGTTTCTTGCCGGGTCCTTTCCTGGCAATAAACTTTTCTTTATTCTCTGTACCTGGATGTCTGTGAGGTTTTCTGGGAAAGTCTAATAATCTAGCATGGTCTTTCCTGCCCAAGCTGGCTTTAAAGCATGATCCTCAGATCTCAGCCTTCTGAATAGCTAAGATAACAGGTGTGAGCCATCACTGCCCAGCCTGAATACATTTCTTAATCTCTTTCTTTTGTCATTTCTTTAATTTTTTGGGGGGAGGGAGAGTGGAGACGTTCTCCTGGGACTTGAGCTTTGTGCTTGGGTGTTGTCCCTAACCTCTTTTGCTCAAGGCTAGTGGTCTACCACTTGAGTCACAAGCTCCACTTCTGGCTCTTTTGGTAGTTAATTAGAGATAAGAATCTCACAGACACTGGGGGCTGGTGGCTCAAGTCTGTAATCCTAGCTATTCAGGAATCTGAGATCTGAGAATCATGGTTCCAAGTCAATCCGCGCAGGAAAGTTCTTGAGACTCTTTTTTTTTTTTTTTTTGTCGATTATAGGACATGAACTCTGGGCCTGAGTGCTGTCCCTCAGCTCTTCAGCTCAAGGCGAGCTCTCTACCACTTGAGCTACAGTGCCACTTCTGGTTTTCTGAGTGTTTATTGGAGATAAGAGTTTCATGGACTTTCTTGGCTTTGATCTGGGATCCTCAGATCTCAGCCTCCTGAGTAGCTAGGATTACAGGCGTGAGCCATGGGGGCGCTCACCTTTCATGAGATTCTTATCTCCAATAAACCACTAGAAAACTGGAAGTGGCACCTTGGCTCAAGTGGTAGAGCACTCGCCTTGAGCTGAAGAGCACAAGGACAATGCCCAAGCCCAGAGTTCAAGCCCCGTGACAGACAAATAAAAAAAAAAAGAATCTCACAGATTTTCCTGTCCCGGCTGATTAGCACTGACCCTCCCCAATAAAATGGACATAATTATACTACTTAGTGCTTCAGGGGATAGGTTTTAGGATTAAATGAGTTTACACACACACACACACACACACACACACACACACACTTTGAATAGTGCCTGGTGCTTAGTAACTGTGATAGTGATGCCATTGTTATGCCCAGTGTGGGTTCTCTTAACCTAGACCCTCTGTAGTGGACACACTTTAGAATTCAGAGTCAGGCTTCAACCAGGTTAACGCAGAGGATTTTTTAACTATAAAACAAGAGAATAGACTAATGAGAGATTTGCTAACGAGCCAGTTGGTCAAGCCTGTATCCTAGCTGCTCAGGAGGCTGAAATTTGAGGATGGCAATTGGAAGACAGTCTGGGCAGCAGAAATAGAGCTATGGCTGAAGTGGTAGAGTGTTAGCCTTGAGCCAAAGAAGCTCAGGGACAGCACCCAGGTCCTCAGTTCAAACCCCCAGGACTGGCACCAAAATTTAAAAAAAAACTGTAAAGGACATAGGAATATCAGCTGTAGGAGCAGCCACTATCTGAGTTGCCATCACATGGCTGAGGAAGTGGTTCCAAACACCTTCTGCTCAGGGCCGTGGCAGAGTTCTCAAGAAAGAGTCCAAGTGCGACTTGGAGAGGGGAAAGCCATGCTTTTTACCTAGTGGCGGAGAACTTACTGAAAGCTCTGCTAAGGCATAGGGAAGGAAATTGGTGGTGTGAGATGTTGGTGTTGGATGATGTTGATCTCCATCCTGTGCACAGCTAAATAGAGCAGTTGTTCTGCCAGGAGCTGGACCTGGAGAGGCCATGCCTGGCCACCATCCTCCCCCTGAAGGGTCTCACACCACTGTGGTAGTTGGAAGGTCAACATCTGGAATGGCTGTATCGCATTCTGCATAGTGGGCAATGATGGTTGTGTTGCAGCAGAGAATTAAAATATTGATAATTGGTGGTCTTTGTCAGTGTGAGCTGAGAGAACAGAACTTGAACAGAGGATTTACAGAATCTTGTATTTCTCATGTTGGGGAAACTGAAAGTCTGAGCTCAAGGCTGCCAGAGTCAAGGTCATGGTCAAGGTGCTAGTTTATAGCTAATTGCTTTTTTTGCAATTAACAATTAGGGGTGAAGACAGTGTTCAGGGGAGAGCTCCTGTTTCTTCTCATGAAGACACTAATCCCACTCTTGGGGCTCCCTCCTCATGAAATAATCACCCCAAATTCTGGCACATTGGTGAATTTGGCAGAAGGGACCCAAGCATTCAGTCTGCAACATCCACACAAGTGTTCTTAAAATTAGGAATGTTGGCACAGTGCATACAGTGTATTGTGGAATAGCCTTGGTTCCCTGTGGTCAGGCACCTCCCTCCCCCCATGGCCAAAATGTATTCAGACAACACATGAATTGGATAAATAAAGACTATTAATACACGTGTCTTTTTAGATCAGATTTTGTTGCTAAATGAGTTATTTAAGAAGTTATTAATGTTTTAGATTTTGAAATTGAGGCAAAGATGTGCTTGACCTGTGGTATTTTTATGACTTTCTCTACTCATCAGTCATAGTGATCTCTGGAAATGTGAATAATGCCCCTGGCTCTCCTGTAGGAAACTACTCCTGGTCCCCTCCTCTCCTGTCTTCCCCACCTCTGTTCCCAGCCACATTGACTGCATGAAAACCACCTGCCTCTTACTACATGGAATGCTTGTTCTCCCCCTCTGTCTCTCTCTCTGTCAGTGTCTCTGTCTCTTTCATATACACTCACACACACACATATATACACAAACTTCTTATTTTTCTGTTTATGTGGTACAGGGGAATTGAACCCAGGGCTTCATGTGTGCTAGGCAAGCACTCGACCACTAAGCCATATTCCCAGCCCACGTACAAACTTCGAATTGGTCCATATGGTTCAAAACATTAAATGTAGATAGATGAGGCGGGGTGGGGGGAGGGAATGATCAAATGAATGTGGGGAATGGTCACAGCCAATATATATAAAGGCTGTGAAAAATCCAAAATTTAAAATGCATTGAATAGAACAAATAAAATGGAAAAAGGATGTTAGGAAGAGCAAAAGGACCCTCCCCGTTCCTCACTCCCCCAGGAAAAAGCAAATGTAAAAGGGCAGGAAGAGCATAGTTCCAGGAGGGCTGTGTGGTTGCCCGGGGCTTTGGGGCTGGAAAAGAAAGAGCAAGAGGTGAAACTAGTTTCCAGCAGAGTTGGCTGGAGCAGAGTATGTCTGGGCTGTGTGATTTAGCTTTTGCTAGAGGCCTCCCCCACTTCCCTCCCTCTTCCCTTCTCTCCCCTTCCCTCCCTTCCCTCCCTTCTGCTCCTCTCCTCACTTTTCCTAACAAATTCTAGAATCTGGTGACTTATAGAACAAACACCTCATAGTTTCTGTGGGTCAGGGATTTGCACTTTGCTGTATGAAGTGGTCTGGTTCGTGTGAGATTGTAGTCATGATATCTAGCTCTTCACCCTTCTGGGGTCTCAACTGGAGCTGGGTGGTCTGCTCACAGTGTTGTGTTGTAGCTTGATTTCCCTAGACCAAATGATTCAGGAAGGAGGAAAAGATCAAGCTGACAGCTCTATTCCCTCTTTGACCTAAATGTAGTCTCTGAACATGTCCATGATACTTGAAGCTTGCTGGGAACCAAGTGCTGTTTGCTAGAAAACACAGCTACTACCTTTGATAAGAGCTGTTAAGCCTTGGAGCCTATTGATACCCTGTTTGAAAACATTGCTTGGCACCACCACTTTGCATAAGAACCTCCACCACTTTACATAAGAGCCACTAAGCCTTGGGCTGGGAAGGTGGCTCAGTGGTAGAGCGCTTGCCTTGCATGCCTGAGGCCCTGGGTTTGATTCCTCAGCACCACATAAGCAAAAAGAAAAAAGCCAGAAGTGACGCTGTGGCTCAAGTGGTAGAGCACTAGCCTTGAGATGAAGAGCTAAGGGACAGCGCCCAGGCCCAGAGTTCACGCCCCACGACTGGACCCAAAAAAAGAAGAGCCACTAAGCCTTAAAACTTACCTATGACAACATTGATTGGCACCTTCTGAAGATTCCCCACCTATGACCTTTTGCAAGATACACTTTGCAGTTTTGGTGCCTAGCAACCCTATTGACCTGCTGATGCTAATTACCCTGCTCAGCGTGCTATATATACTGCTGTGTAAAAAATAAAGTTTGAGACCTTGATCAGAACCCTGTCTTGGTCTCCTTCCTCATGTCTGGTTTGTCTCTCATTCAGGTCAGTTCCTCTTCGAGCCCTTGTTGACCGACCCCGCGGGCAGGGGCAGAAGCTCTATTCATTAAGTTAGAAATAATATCTGAAATGCTACCTCTGTGCAGGAAGAGAACCAGACTCCAGCTCTTCAGGGGAGGAGTGTGACAGAATTGGAGGCCATTTGAGAGCCTGTTGTGTGCTTGACATCATGAATGGCACAAGGGATCCAAGGTGCAGCCCCTGATGTACACTCTAGAAGTTTACATCTGCCAGAAAAGTTATGCTCTGCTCCATGACTGATCATGAGAAGGGAGACAGACTTCTTAGAGAGGTCTGAGAAAGTGGAAAGCAGAATGGATGGTAGCAGAGGGAGGCTCTAGGGAGGAGCTGGCTCCTGCCTTCATGTATTTGCAGCTTTCTCCTCTGTTTTATTTATTTATTTATTTTTTGTCGGTGTGAGGCTTGAACTCTGGACCTGGGCGCTATCCCTGTGCTCTTCAGATAAAGGCAAGCATTCTGCAGCTAGAGCCACAGCACCACTTCCAGTTTTCTAATGGTTTATTGGAGATCAGAGTCTCATGGACTTTTCTGGCCGGGCTGGCTTTGAACCGTGATCCTCAGATCTCAGCCTTCTGAATAGCTAGGCTTACAGGTGTGAACCACTGGTGTCAGGCTTACCACTGCTTTTTGTTCATCCTCTGTCCCTCCATTTCTGTGCACTAATTTTATTTTTATGCTGAAGAAAAATAGAAAGCTATTATCTATCCTACTTCATGAGGTTATTTGACTATTGTACCTAATTTGGTTATTGCAATTGAGATATTGTGGGCTTTAGACAGTGGTCAAATGCAAATAAGATTGATTCATTGGTTGTTTGATGGATCGAGTCATTCATTCATTCATTCATTCAGTACATTTATTGTTGTACCAACTATGTAACCAGCAAGATATGTGCCTTGCATTCTTGTGGAAGAGACACCTAGGTGGTAAACAAGCAAATTAATAAATATGACAGTGGTTATTGGAACTGCGGACTTTTTGTTGTTGTTGTTGTTTTGTGCCAGTACTGGGGTGTGATCACAGAGCCAGAGCATTTTTGCTTAGTTCTGCTTAAAGGTTGATGCTCTACCATTTGAGGCCCATCTCTATTTCTGACTTTTGGTGGTTAATTGGAGGTAAGGTCTCACAGACGTCTCAGGTTGTTTTCAAACTGCCATCCTCATATCTCAGCCTCCTGAGTAGCTAGGATTCCAGGTGTGAACCACTGGCACCCAACAATTAAGAATACTGTTAAGGAACTAAACAGACCACTTACTATAAAAGTGGTCTCTGAAAAGCACATAAGGTGAAGAGAAACCCTTTTTCTTTCCAAAGGTTTAAGTCTGCTGAGATCAACCAACTGGAGACAAAGATATACTCATCCTATTTTGTAGTTGGAAGAACCATAGGAGGTGATCAACCCACAATCCAATGAGATTTAAAAACAGAAATCACTTCACCTATGCTCTGCACCATGGAGTTGGGGAGTATAGGTAATTTAGAGGGATGGTAAATGATTTTTAGGTAAAAAGAGCAGTATTTGCACTTTGTCAGAGAACCACGAGACAGGTAGGTACAGAGAACAAAGGTAGGTTTATTGCTGGGAGGGGGGCTGGCAAGACCCCTTCTCACAGGGTAGCAGTGAGAAGAATCATCTGGTATTTTCTGAGGTGACCTGTATAACCTAGGAGGATTAAGAGGTGATACAAGTGACTAGGAGGTAGTGACCCTGGTGAGGGCCAGGGGCTTCATCATGGCAGACTAGGCTGCTGTCCAAATAATAGATAAGAGGCCCTGCATCTGCCCAGACCTGAAGGTCACACTAAGGGGCTCTTGTTGCCTTATATGGTTGTAGCTGCTCCAGAGAAATGCCATCTTAAGTTTGTGGAGGCTGATTATTTACTGTGTTTTTAAATGGGCCTAGTGTTGCCTAAGAAGGGAGCATGCTCAGCTGTGGAGAGGAGAAGGAGTGTATTAAACTATGGGAAGGGAGCTCATTTTGCTAACATAGGGAGTCTGGGACAAGGTTCCCATAGGCTGTGGGGGAGGTAGTGACAGGCTCTGAGAACATGGGGACAGAATTTTCCTAGGAATAAAACTTTCTTACTTGGCAGATAAATCTCAAGGAGTCCCTGGAGCTGCTCTAGAAAAATAGATAAAAGGTGGACATTGGTAGCTCATGCCTATAATCTTAGCTAATGTGGAGGCTGAGATCTGAGGATCACAGTGTGAAACCAGCCTAGGCAGAAAAATCTGTGAGACTTTTCTCTCTGTTTAACTATTAAAAAGCCAGAAGTGGAGGTGTGGTTCAAGAACAGCAGAGTTGAGGAAAAATGACAAGTGAGAGCACAAGGCCTTAAGTCCAAGCCCAAGTACCAGTATCCATTTAAAAAAAAAAAAGATGTGAATAGACTCCTGTCTTGAAAAAAACAGGAAAAGGCAGTACTGGAAGTATGGTTCAAGTGGTAGTGTACCAGTCTTTGGTAGAGTACCAGCCTAGCAAGCAAAGGCCCTTGACAGTTGAAACTGTAGTAGGTACTATCAAACCATTCTTTCAAACTTCTTTTTTTTTTTTTTTTTTTTTTGGGTCCGGTTGTGGGGCCTGAACTCTGGGCCTGGGCGCTGTCCCTCAGCTCTTCAGCTCAAGGCTAGCACTCTACCACTTGAGCTACAGCACCACTTCTGGCTTTTTTCTTTTTGCTTATGTGGTGCTGAGGAATCGAACCCAGGGCCTCAGGCATGCAAGGCAAGCACTCTACCACTGAGCCATCTTCCCAGCCCCTCTTTCAAACTTCTTTAGAATGCAGAATAGAGAATATTGTAGAGTGGTTAGAGTGTGGGATCATTCATTACCCTCCTTTCATGTCAGCCCTGACCCCTTCCTTCCTTCCCTCCCCTTCCCTCCATGCCTTCCTTCCTCTGTCTCTTTTTTGTTTGTACTAGCATTTGAAGTCAGAGCCTGCTGCTTACTATTCAGTTGCTCTACTACTTGAACCCTGCACCAGCCCACTTTCTGAGCCTTTCTGAACCTCAATGCCCTTATCTGTAAAATGAGGACAATTATCTCTGAGCTCTATAATTTGGAGTATTTTCAGGAAAATTTTATAAGAATAGTTGAAGTAATAGATATGAAAACACCTAAATGCTTAAGAGCATTATTGATGAGAAGGAGCACATCTTTTTTTTAATACATTTTTTATTGTACAAATGCTGTACAGAGGGGTTGAGTTACATGAGTAAGGTAATGCGTACATTTCTTATCAAGCATTGCTGCCTCCTCTTTTGCTTTTCCCCTACCATCCCTTCCTTCCCACCTCCACAAATACGCTCCATAACCCCCACACCCCCTACCCATGCCTAAATTGTAAAGTTCATTTTTCAACATAGTGTCTTGTACATCTCATTGTTACAATGGATCAACCTGTATCCCTATTTAAATATTTTGTTTTTTCCCTTTCCCTCCCCAAATTAGAAAACTGTATATACAAGATACAGGGCATTGACATCAAATACAGTGAAAACAGGGGGTATACCTTGGGGGAAGAACATACAAAGAAACAAAAAAAAAATCACATGGTACATTATAAATACGTTAGAAACCATAGCAAGAAAGAAAAAGACAAAACTTGTGTCCCTATCTTGGGGTTCATTTCGCTTGACATCATCTTATTTGGTCATATGTACATAGCTTTTGACCTTTTCTGCTTGTCCCTGACATATACTAGTTATTGTAAGTAAGGAAACCATGGGACCTATGTTTCTTTGGGCCTGGCAAGAAGGAGCACATCTTCACTCCAGATTTATCCTTTGTGTCCTGGGCTTTTTTTTTTTTTAACTTTTTTTGGCTTTGATAATTGGCTTTGATAATTGGATGCTCTCAGATGAGATCTCCTGGTGTCAGGTTAAATCCATGTTGCCTTACAGGTGGGTGGGCAGGTGGGTGGCCTGTTCTAGGATTTGTCCTAGTTTAGCAGCAGTGGTGTTCCAAGGAAATGAAAAAGAAATGAATTTAGGCTGCTCCTGCAAGAGTCTGTGTTACAGGAAGCTCAGCAAAAAGGACATGGTGTCTGCTATCTCTGCTGGCTTCTTAGAGACAGTGTGTGGCACCAAAGCCCTGGTGCTGGGTTATCCTGCACATCACCAGTGGCACTGAGAGCACATTGTAGCTCTTTTCTCATTGATTGATTGGTGCTGGTACTGGGGCTTGAGCTCAGGGCTTCCCACTTAGCTTTTTGCACATTACTAGTTCTCTCCTACTGGAGCCACACTTCTACTTCCCAGAGATTATGGCTTTTTCAGAATGCTACTCCAGTCAGTCTTTGTACCCCAGCCCTTCTTCACCTCTGGCATTGTGTAGCAGTCACTCATCAATCTGTGACTGGTCAAGTGCCTGCCATGTTTCTGAAAAGGACAATCAAGATGTCAGGGTGTTCCCCCATCTCTGCCCTCAGGGCTAGGCATCAAGGCTGGGCTGTTACAGTGGACCAGAATGGCAAGACCCGATGGAAATACTCCCCAGGATACATTGGGGAGAATACAATTGAAGCTCCTAGCTAGCAGGTGCTAAGCTGAGTTGGGTTTGATTTCTGTCTTCAGAACTAGAGAAAGCAAGTATAAGCAAATATATGGAGAAGCAATAGTGCTTGGGGCATTGGTGAGAAAAAGGTTGCAGGCAGAGTAGCTTCTCCCACCCAGGCTTGGCTGGAACTCAAACTCATGTGGTTGTACGCCTGTTGCAGGACCCCCACCAAGAAGATCACTTCAAAAGCAAGGCTTTATTCAGGTGGGCTGCAGCTCCGGCTTTGTCCCACACACTGACTCAGCAGAACTTAGGAGGAAGCCCCGAGCTGAAATTTCACAGTGTTTATAAAGGCAAAAACTACAAAGGGATAAAAGGAGAAGAAAAAAAAGAAATCACAGACTGACAAATTTAAGGCAACAAGAGGTGTCAGCAGGGCATTCCAAGGCAATAAGGGGTTGTAGGGAGTTATCAAACTGGCTGGGTCTTAAAGGGCATTCCAGAGCAGTTAAAGCTTAGCAGGGAGTTTCCTGGCTAGTTGGGTTCTGATAAGCTGTAGCTGGGATAATTGGTGGTCTGGGTTTGTTCACAGGGTCTGTTTATCTTGGGCCAGCTTGGTCATCTCCTGAAGTTTGTGGGGACCCAAGGCCAGCTATAGTACAAAGTGGGGCCTGACTTCAAAGTAGCTTTGTTCAAGTAATCTATGGTTTAGCAGTTTCAGCACAAACAAGACGGTTTCTGCAATTCAGGTGGGCCTAAGGTTAATATGAGCAGCAGAAGGGTTACTGCTTCTAAACGAAGCCACTTTTAACTCTTCAATGTCTCATATCCACACTAGCCCCTTCCATATCCCAGGATAGTTCTTGTGTCCTGGATTCCTCTTCCCTCACTCCCTCCCTTCTTCCCTTCCTCCCTTCTTCCCTTCCTCCCTTCCTCCCTTCCTCCCTTCCTCCCTTCTTCCCTTCCTCCCTTCCTCCCTTCCTCCCTTCCTCCCTTCCTCCCTTCCTCCCTTCCTTCCTTCCTTCCTTCCTTCTTTCCCTCCTCTTCCCTCATCCCCTTGCCCCCTCTCCCCTTCCCATTTCCTTCCTTCCTTTTTTTCCCCTTCTGGAGTTGAGACTAGAACTCCAGGCATCACTTTGTCAACCAAGCTTTTTTTCTCAAGGCTGATGTTCTCCCACTTGAGCCACACCTGCACTTCCAGCTTTTTTTCTGTTTCATTGGAGATAAGAGGCTCATGGACTTTTCTGAAGAGACTGCCTTTAAATCATGATTGTCAGCCTTCAGCCTCCTGACTAGCTTGGATGACAGGTGTGAGTCACCAGTACCAATCTAGCTCTACTTTCTTTACCAGTTCAATCTAATCCATAACTTTTAACACGCTGAGTTTGGGTGGTGGCCAGTGTCATATTCACCATAGGCCTGAGCCCCCTTCCTTCCACTCTGAGAATCTCTTAACAGTTGGCCATCTGATATATTGGTGGATCCTCCTCTTCGGTGGTGCTGGGGATCTTGCAATGGGACAGTCCAGATGGGGTGACATGTCATCACTTACTGATGTATTCTGACAGTGCCTTAATTTCATATTTTTTAAGGAGCCTCTCCCTGCCTTCCAGCAACTCAACACTGGATCCCACAAAACTGGCTCCAGCCTCAGTGATGGCTGTGATTCTTCTTGCCTGGTGCCTTCATGGTCTGCAGAGGTGTCAGGAGCCAGCAGCTGAAGAGCAGTCTGCAGCTTTGAATGAGGTGATGTACAGATTACTTACTCCTCAAACTCTTTCTGTACCTAAGTGTGTAACTTTAGCATGCATTTCAGTGCACTTTTTTTTTTTTTTTGGTCATGGAACCTGAATTCTGGGCCTGGGCACTATCCCTCTGCTTTTTTTTTTTTTTTTTTAATATTTTTTTATTGTGAAAATACCGTACAGAGGGGTTAGAATTACATGAGCAAGGTAATAAGTACATTTCTTATCAAGTATTGTTGCCTCCTCCTTTGTTTTTCCCCTCCCATCCCTGCCCTCACATCTCCTTATCCCTCAGATCTTCATCTCAAGGCTAGTGCTCTGCCATTTGAGCCACAGTGCCCCTTTTGGCTTTTTCTCTTATGTGGTGCTGAGGATCAAACCCAGGGCCTTATGCATGCAAAACCAGCACTCTACCACTGAGCCACCTTCCCATCCCCTCATTGCACATCTTAAAATGCAACTTGTAGTATTTGAGGCACAAAAATGGTGTTTACTCTGAATTCTAAGATTCCTAAATAGTTAACTTATTTATGCCCCAGAAATTGATATCATTACCTCAACTAAGTAAATGACTAGTAGTATTAGCCAATAGATGAATTCAGGCCCACTGAATTTAATATCAGAAGCAATGCAGAGGCACAGAGGCTTGTAATTAGGGTGGGCGCTAGTCTCTCATGCCTGTAATCTTAGCTGTTGAGGAGACTGAGACCTGAGGATCATTGTTTTGAAGCCAGCCCAGGCAGGAAAGTCCATGAGACATTTATTTCCAGTTAGCCAAGGAAAAGCTGGAAGTGGCCAAGTGCTGGTGGCTCACACTTGTAATCCTACCTACTCAGGAGGCTGCATCTGAGGATCAAGGTTCAAAGTGAGCCTGGACAGGAGAGGCCATGAGACTCCTATCTCCAGTAAGCCACTGGAAAACCAGAAGTGGCACAGTAGCTTAAATGGTAGAGTGCTTGCCTTGAGCGGAAGAGCTGAAGGATAGTGCCCAGGCCCAGAGTTCAAGCCCCACAACCAACAACAACAAAACACTAGAAGTGGTGCTATGGTTCAATGGTAGGGTGCTAGCCTAGAGCAAAATAAGTTCCAGGGCAGTGCCAGGCCCTGAGTTCAATTTCTAGGGCTGACGCAGAAAAAGGCTTATTCTTAGTTTAACCTTCTCCTGTTGCTATCTGGAAAGTATTAATATTTGAACAAAAGGTGCTGTGTTGTCACTTTGTACTGGGCCCCTCTACCCTGTGGCTAGTCCTGAGGAAGGTTCATGTGCCTCATCCCTGCTACATTGTGTGCTTGCTCTATCATGGAATCTCGGTAAGTGTGTGGGAGTGTCAGCTGGTCCTGAAGTAGTGAGCTCCCCATCCTTGGAAGAATTCAAAGTTGAAACTGGAGGAAATTGGAATGCCAGATGGGAGGAGTTAGAGTAGGCAATCCTTAGGATCTGAGTTCCTATGAACCCTGATTGTAGGATTCTGTAACTTATCCTTCTACAATGTTACTGAATGTCAGAAAATAGAGGAGATGGGGACCGAGGAAAATGGTCTAGTGTGTAGGATTCTGCAAGTACGAGGAACTTGGAGTTATTTCCTTACTGTTGGCAGTAGTACTGGGCTGCTGACCCTCTGCTCTCCCCAATGTTATCTGTATGGGAGAAGCTCTGTTCTAGTGCTGAAAGTTCTCCTCTTGGTCAAAGGTCACAGCAGTGACACTAGAAGTGCTAGTGTCCTCCTTCTGAGGCCTAGCAATTACTTGCCCAGCACCTTTGTTTGCTAAAGAGGGGAGTGTGTGTGTGTGTGTGTGTGTGTGTGTGTGTGTGTGTGTGTGTATTTGCATGTGTGTGTGCAGTGGTAAACAGGATGGACTGGAGGGCAGGAAGAACAAATGACACTCCAGACCTCCTGCCATGTATGTGACATTCCTTCTCAATGTTGGAACTTTAGGCAAGTTATTTTCATCTCTTTTCACCTCACTTTCTGCCTCTGGAAAAGGGATCTGAGAGAATGAATTTTAGCAACTTGACTTAATTTTTAGAGATTTTCATTAATAACACAATTTATACAGCACTTTGTGTTTTTCAAAGAACTTTTCACATATGTGAGCTCACCAAAATTGTCTTAACAATGAGAAGGTGGTATTTGCACCATTTAAGTGATAAAGGAACAAAGGCCAAAAAGACAGTGGGTGGCAAAACTAGGCCTCTATGTCCACCATTTCATATAGGGATCTTGGCTATTTTCTAAAAGTTTATCCTTTTGTTCATTGAGCTAATAATGACAGGTTCCCATAATGTGATACTCACATAGTCCCTAGGCTGCTCCTGTGCACAAGGATTGTTTTTCTAAGACAGGATCTGTCTATGTAGCCCATGTTTACCTCATACTCTTAGTGTTCTTCTTGCCTCTGTTTCCTGAGTACCACAATACATGGCCACAGGGATGGTTTTTGCTGAGGTCCTCCATCCTTCTTTGGTCTGCTTTGACTGGGAATGTAGCAGGGTGAGAGCCATGCCCTGAGTTCTAAAGTTAGATACCTTCTGTTCACATCTCCCAATTTGTCCTGTAGCTGAGTGGCCTGGACAAATGACCTTTTGGGACCTGATTTTTTTCATGTGTAAAAGAATGGTAAACTTAGCTTCTTTCATGCAGGGCTGGTGCTATACCACGAAAGCTATACCTCTACTTCCTACATTTCTTTCTAGTTAATTAGAGATAAGAGTCTCATAGATTTCCCTGCCTGCATTGGCCATGAACCATAATTTAATGATCTTAGCCTCCTGAGTAGCTAGGATTACAGGTATGCGCCACTAGCATTGGGATATTAGGCATATTTTTTAAATTAGCTTTTAGGCTTGGAATTGTAGGCTTCTTTGGTTTTCTTTTTAGTATCTGCCTGAAGTCCCAGGGAGCCCCTGTGAACCTACTTGAAAGAAGATCTCATCACTTAAAAAACAAAACAAAAAAGAGAACCACCAGGAAAAAAAAAACACCCTGCATAACACCTCTGTGAACATGGGAGAGCAAAGAAGTAAGTTATGACATCCACTTCTTGCTGCCATTTGGTATTTTGCAAACTGCCACTGCTATTAACAGTCACTTTTGAGTATTTATGATCTTGCAGTTAGTTGGAGCACTTTGATTCTCATAAGAAAAACAGGTTCACATTTAGAAAATGTGCCCTACAAGTAGCTGAGATCCCTCAGGGAGGCTGATGGATGGGGCCCACACAGGGGAAGGAAATGCAGCCACCTCGCCAGCCTGCAGAACTTTGCCTTTTCCACACACCCTAGTTGGAAGCTGTTTTTGTTTGTTGTGGTGGTGGTTGTTTGTTTTTGTGTTTTTTTTCCAGTCTTGGTATTTGAACCCTGGACCTGGGTGCTGTCCCTTAGCTCTTCAGCTCAAGGCCAGCACTCTACCACTTGCTGCTTCCAGCTTTTTCTGTTTATGTGGTGCTGAGGAATTGAACCCAAGTTCTCATGCATGTGAGGCAAGCACTCTATTACTGAGCCACCTTCCTAGCCCCTTGAAAGCTGTGTGTTTATGTCTGGATCCTTACCCTGCCAGGGATGGACTTTCTGTGTGGCCCTGGCATAGTGTCCCATGGCAAAAGGACATGTAGCTAAATACCAAACCACTTTCCACACATATGTCCTTGCACCACACCAGCCACAATGCTAGCAAAGACCAGAAGCTGGTCTTTGAATTTATCCCAGAGTCCTAAACTGGTTCTTGGTGTGTGCAGGATAGAAGGGAGAGTTTTGGATCTGGCCAGTGTTGAAGCATCAGCCCAAGTAGAGCACCAGATCCTAAACTAGAAATTGGGAAAACACTGGCTCCCACTTTGGGCCTCAGTTTTGACTCTCGCTACATGATGCTCTGAGGTCCATGAGGTGCTTCAGTGCCAAATTATACAGGACTTGTGTTCAAGAGAAGTTGGGGTTTCCAGAGAAGGAGAATTGCATTTTAGGATTATTAGTTGTTTTTTGGTTGTTTTGGTGGTGGTCGTGAGGCTTAAACTCTTTGCCTGAGCGCTGTCCCTGTGCTCTTCAGCTTAAGGTCAGCGCTCTACCTCTTGAGGCACAGCACCACTTCTGAGAATTGCATTTCAGTGACAAATTTACAAAGGTCTTGTCACTGTACATGTAAAGAAAGCATCATCAGCTTGTCAGTGAGAATCTTTTCACCAAGTGGATATGAGGGAAGGTTGGGGTTCCTGCTCTGTCTGTGAGACTTTAGCTGGGCTCTGGGTCTTCTCAGGCTTGTTTCTACTTCTGTAAAATCCTTCCAGGAAACCTCTTCACATTGAGTTGCTATGGCTTCTTGGGCTCCTCTTGGCTGTGACAGCTTCTGACACTGCCCTTGTTTGGGGGCAGCTTGGATGGTTTTGAGGAGCCCTAGTCAGACATGCTTTAGAATCTGTTGGGATTCATCTCATGTGTTTTTGATTTTAGATTGAAGTTCATGGATTTGGGAGGAGAAAACCAGAGAAGTAAATGCCATTCTTAGCACAAAGTTGATGTATTTTCACTGTCAATTTGACCTTGATCACCTAGTCCGTGGGCCTTCATAGTTCTCCAATGCCAAAAATCTTTTTCTTCCTTTTTTAAACTTTACTCCCCCCCCCCCCCCACCTCCCAATCTATCTCTTTCTGTGTCAGTACTAGAGCTTAAACTCAATGCCTGGGTGCTGTCCTTTAGCTTTTTCATTCAAGGCTGGTACTCTACCACTTAAGCCATACCTCCAATTTAGGGTTTTGCTGATGCATTAGAGGTAAGGGTCTCTTTGATGTTTCTGTTTGTGTTGGATTTGAACTTCTATCCTTAGATCTCAGCTTCCTGCATAGTTAGGCATGCCCATCTCTTTTGAGAAGACCTGGTGATGTAACATATTATTGACTGTTTGCTGTGCACCTGGTAAAGTGTTGTGTGGCAGGGCTATGAAGACACTCAAGACATCATCTATGCTCAAGTATCCCAAGAATGAACTGCAGCTCAGATGTGTGCAACAGCGCTCTCAGCGCACTGGGGAATGTGCATTGATAGTGTTCATAGGACTTCAAGGAAGTTAGTTACCTGACCAGGCTTTCCAATTTCCTGATTTTGTGCTTTAAGTGAATTTCCATGATTCCCTTCCATTTCCTTCAAACCATAATATTTTTTTTTGGTTGGTTGTGAGGCTTGAACTCTGGGCTGGGACACTGTCCTTGTGCTCTTCAGCTCAAGGCGAGAACTCTACTGCTTGAGCCACAGTGCCACTTCAGGTTTTCTAGTGGTTTATTGGAGATAGTAGTCACACGGACTTTCCTTCCTGGGATGGCTTTGAACCTCGGTTCTCAGATCTCAGCCTCCTGAGTAGCTGGGATTACAGGCAGGAGCCACCAATGCCTGGCAAACCATAACATTTTAAATGTTACAAGAGAGAGAGAAAATTACAGAAGCTAGCATATTTCTTTTGGAGACATACCCAGAGACTCATTATTTTTAAGCATTTTCTTAGCACTTCTTGTGTTGAAAGCATTTTTAACTCATTAATTAGTAATCCACATTAATATATAGATGGAATTAATCTATTCCAGACAGAAGTTTGTCTTGAGGAAATACAAAAAACTTAAGTACTATTCCTTTCCACCTGTATCTTCTCTCTCCTCCCCTCCACCACACTTTATCTTGTTCATTATTTAGATTATTGCTCTGATCATTACACTCTGATTGAGCGCCACAAGTGTCCTTGGAGCTTCCACAAAGTTTGGGTTGGGTGTCTTCCCACTCTTCTGGACTCCAGGCTGTACATGGGTCTGCTTTGGGGACTCATTAGCACTTGAAAATGAAATTGGCCTCATAAATAGTCATCCTCAGGAAACAACGGGCTCTCCCATTTTTATTTTAGTTGCATTCAGCTGAAAACCTCTTAGCTTGTATTCTTGTTTGAGGAGAGTTTTTTTTTTTTTCCTCCTTTTTTCCTTCTTGCGGATCCTAGGGCTTGAATGCAGGGCTAGGTCTTAAATGCAAGGCCAGGAGATTTTGTTTGTTTGTTTTTCCTCAAGGCTGGTGTTCTACCACTTGAGTCCCAGCTCCACATCTGGCTTTTTGGTGGTTATTTGGAGCTATGTGTCTCAAAGACTTACCTTTCTTTCTGAGCTGGCTGAAAACCATGATCCTCAGATCTTAGCCTCCTGAGTAGCTAGGATTTCAGGTATTAGCCACTAGTATCTGGCTAGGAGGTTAGTTTTTACCTTCAGAAAAAAAATCTCCATAACATGACTACCATTTATGTCTCTCTTTGGAACAAGGGCTCCCCTGTCCTTGTATTTGATCAAGATGATAATTTTCCACCTTGTACAGATAAGGAAATTGAGGACCATGAGGAGCAATCTCAAGATTGGTAAAAGTCAGAGCTGATATACATCTCCAAAGCTCTCCCCTTCCTATATTTCTTTGGTTCACCATTCTGGGCCTTCCCAGTGTGGTGCTCATGTTCACCCACAGTGGGCTGTCTGCCTTCCTCTGCTGCTGGCCTCTGGTGGGAGAAGCTTGCAGAGGATGTGATGGTCTCCTGATTATACTCTTGTCTTCATTTTGTCACCTGGTGATCTGTTTCAGGAGCTGCCTGTCTATGGCCCCCCCGTCCTCTTCCTTCCTTCCTGTCCTGGCACAAAGGAGCCACTCTTGGTACTAAGATCGCTGTGAAATCAGATATGTAGAGAATCAGCCTATTGTCCATGTGGGGTCATAGATCTGAGGATTCTATCCCTGACCTCTGGGAGCTCTTAGTGTTATCAGAGAAGAGCTGCCTTGTACTCCTGGAGTCCCCTTCATTAGCTCCTTTTCTTTCTGCCCTTACAGGTCATGCCTGTTTCAGTAAGTAGTTATTATATGCCAGGTCTCATGCTCACAGACTGCTATCTGTGACAACCTACTCATTAGGAGGTGAAATCATTGTTCCTCTTACCAGATAGGGAATCAATTGTTTAAGGGCTGGGCGCCAGTGGCTCATACCTGTAATCCTAGCTACTCAGGAGGCTGAGATCTGAGGATCATGGTTCAAAGCCAGCCCAGGCAGGAAAGTCCATGATGCTCTCATCTCCAATAAACCACTAGAAACCCAGAAGTGGCACTGTGACTCAAGCAGTAGAGCACTTGCCTTGAGCTGAAGAGCTGCGGGATAGTGCCCAAGCTCAGAGTTCAGGACCCCTGACCAAAAAATAAATAAATAAAAATAAATAAATAAATAAATAATAAAGAATCATTTAAGGAAGGGGCTAAGAAAAAGAAAATACAGCTAAGAAAAAAAGAGAGCAGCAGAGATTCCTAATCTCCATATCTAATAGATATAAAAAACATTCAAAAAAACATTCAAAAAACAGATTGTACCCAGGTGCGGGTGGCTCACCACTGTAATCCTAGCAATTCAGGAGTCTGAGATCTGAGGGTCCTGGTTTGAAGCCAGCCTGGAAAGAAAAGTCTGTGAGGCTCTTTATCTCCAATTAACCTGCAAAAAGCCAGAACTGGAGGTATGGCTCAAATGGTATAGCACTAGCCTCGAGCAGAAAAAGCTTAAGGAAGGGCTAGGAAGGTGGCTCAGTGGTAGTGCGCTTGTCTTGCATGCATGAGGCCCTGGTTCCATTCCTCAGCATCGCATAAGTAAAAAAAGAAAAAAGCCAGAAGTGGTGCTGTGGCTCAAGTGGTAGAGCACTAGCCTCGAGCAGAAAAAGCTTAAGGAGGGGCTAGGAAGGTGGCTCAGTGGTAGAGCGCTTGTCTTGCATGCATGAGGCCCTAGTTCCATTCCTCAGCACCACATAAGTAATAAAAGAAAAAAGCCAGAAGTGGTGCTGTGGCTCAAGTGGTAGAGTGCTAGCCTTGATCTGAAGAGCTAAGGGACAGTGCACAGGCCCAGAGTTCAGGCCCCATGACCAGACCCAAAACAAAAAACAAAAACAAAAAAGCTTAGGGATAGTTCAGTCCCCAGTTGAGTGGGGCTCAGTGTCCCAGCTCTGAGTTCACTCTCCAGTACTTGCACCAAAATAGGAATAATATTAATAATTACTTAAGAAGGAACAGGAAATACTTAGGATGTGGTAGATGTTTGAATCCTGAAGCTCCCTGTTGAGTTGCCTTGTTTCCCTTGTAGTACTGTTGCAGTGGTGTGTGTGTGTGTGTGTGTGTACACAAGTAACCCTATTAGTTATTTTATTGTGACCGTTAGGACCCATGAGCAAGAACTATTATAAGAAAACAGAAGTGTTGAACAATACGCTGTAAGCTACAACAGTAGATGGCCAAGCCAGATGGACCCCAGGTATCATTGATTCTGGACTGTGCACAGTTAACCAATCACAGACAGTATTGGCTCCTTGGTTAAACCCCAGAGAAAAAGCTGCTTTGCTAGGGATGCTGCAAGATAGACTGGCCAAGTGAATATCCTGTGTTAAAACAGGGAGAGGCAAGTCAGTAAGGTGAGGGCTATGCAATGCTCTGAAGGAAATGGGCATAAGTGAGAGCACCTGTCCTAAAGGGGCTTGTGGTATTAGTCTTTCCCCACACCACCATCCTAGAAGTTGTCCCTCAGCTTTTTGCTCAAGGTTAGCACTCTGCTACTTGAGTCATAGCTCCACTTCTGGCTTTTTTGTTGCTTTATTGGAGATAAGGAGCCTCATTGACTTTTCTGCCTAGGATGGCTTCACAGCATGGTCCTCAGATCTCAGCATCCTGATTAGGATTACAGGCATGCGCCATGGGCACCCATCTATAATGCTGTTCTTAATGGCAGTGGCAGTCAGACAGGGCCTTCATCCATGTCTTATATGGTCTCATCCTAATAGGTACTGTCCTCAGGCTAGAGTGTAGGGGACTGACTGGAAATCTCAGGCCTGGCCACAGTGACAATTGAGTGAGTTACATTTCTTGAATTTGGATGCAGGCCACCTGCTTTGCTTCTTGGGTTTCTGCTTTCAAGTGCTCTGCTGGACTATACCTGGGGTCTCTGGTGAGACGCCTGGGTGAATGTGGGCACTTTTCAGAATGGCTTAGAAGCAGCTCTTGGTGGCTTTGCAGCTTGGCTTTCATTTCTGGCATGACAGTGCATTGGGAAGGTTCTGGATCGAGTCAGGCTTAGCTTTGGGCTCAGTCTCTGCCACATGCTAGCTCTTTCTTCCATTCCAGATGAGTCACTGTCCATCTTAGGCTGCCCTGTCCTGTCTCCTCCTCATATACCTGTCTCTGACTTGGGGCCAGGGATCTGATGAAGAAATTCTCTTCAGACAAATAGAGATTCCCTGGAAGGAAATGGATCATGTAAAGCTGGTTTCTCCACTGGCAGTTGTTCAATTTTATTTCCCTTTCATTTTTCTTCCTCTTCTCAGGGATCACTGCCTCTAAGAACTTGATAGCAACTAGACTTAGATGGTTAAATGTAAATTGGAGCTGGCTTCTGAAACTCCAGGTGAGTTTCTTCAGGCCTGGGAGATTTTTCAGAGCCCTACGCACATAATGCATTTTAGCCTTTATTTTATTTTTTTAACCTATATTTTTCTTCTTGTATTACTTCTAGATGCCTTTTATTTTCCCTTAGGACTCAAGCATAATTTTGGTTGCTTTTAGGTGTAATTTTAGAAGGCCTAACTCATTTCAGTGAGAGGAAGATTTATTATTTCACATAATAATAACCACAGTGGGGCTGGGGGGTTATCCAGGGGAAGGGTGCAAGCCTGGCACGTGTGCAAGGCCCTGAGTTCAGTCCTCAGCCCTGGCAAAAAAAAAAGAAAAAAAATAATAACCATAGCACAAGGGAGACGGTAGAATTCATTAATTCAGTGGCTCAGTACTGTCTTCTTTTTTTGTCTTTTGTTTTGTGAGCCATGGGGCTTGAACTCTGGGCCTGGGCTTTGTCCCTGAGCAACTCAGCTCAAGGCTAGCACTCTACCACTTTAGCCACAGGGCCACTTCTGATTTTCTGGTGGTTTATTGGAGATAAGAGTTTCACAGGTTTTCCTGCCTGGGCTGGCTTTGAACCATGATCCTCAGATCTCAGCTTCCTGAGTAGATAGGATTACAGGCCTGAGCCACTGGCACCTAGTCTGTCTTCTTATATTTATATTCCTACCATCTTTTGAATTGACCATACTGAGTATATTCTCCACAGGCTAAAGTTCATCATCCCAAGTTGGCAGTTGCAGCACCAGACATCCCATGTAAACACAGAAACCAACAGAATGGATGATGAGACAAAATTGGGATTTGTTTGCAAAGAGGACTGAGAAGTGACCACTGAGGTGGTATCTATCCTTGATGAGAAACATATACCTTTTCTCTTTTGCTTGACAGGTTAAGAACAAATATCTTGTCATGGCATAATGAGATTACATACTGTGCCCTCAACTATTATTTCCTCATTTTATTTCCTTCTGCTCTCTACACTAGAAGGCCAAACAAGACCACTAGCTATTGTCAGAACTATGTACACCTCATTTTTACCTCCTTGTTCTAGGCAGGATGAGCCTGTGCCTGAACCACACCCTGCCCATGTGGCCTGCCCTGCAGCTGTAGCATAAGACAAAAACGGCTAGAGTCAACAGTACTAGCAGAGCCTCTCCCTTGTTCCCTCCCAAGTATGTATTTTGAAAACAATCTTTTTATTTTATTTTTTTAAATTTAATTTAATTTTATTTGTGAACATACTGTACAGAGGAGTTACAATTACGTGGGCAGGATAATGCGTACATTTCTTACCAAGCATTGCAGCCTCCTCCTTTGTTTACCCTTCACATCCCTTCCCAGCCTCCCCCCTCCCCCCCAATCTTTTTATTTTTATTGCAAGATAAATCAGAAAATATAGCTGGCACTGTTGGGTTATGCTTGTAATCCTAACTCATCAGCAGGCTGAGATTTTAGGATTAAGTTTCAAAGCTAGCTTGGGCAGGAAAGTCTGTGAGCCTCTTCTCTCCAACAAACCATCAAAAAGCCTGAAGTAAAGTGGTGGCTCAAGTGGTAGAGTGCCAGCCTTGAGCGAAACAGCTAAGAGCCAGTGCCCAGGTCTTGAGTTCAAGCCTCAGAACTGGCACTCCCACTCAGGATCCATCCAGGATCCTGCTTTCCCTTGATCTGTCAGCCCTCCTCTGCCTCCTCCAGTCTGTGACATTTCCACTGTCTTTTCTTTAGTATGAGCTTGACACTTTTGAAAAGGGCAGCTACTGATCCTGTGGGAAGCCTCCCAGTGTGACTTGGGTGGGTGTTTTTTTACTTTGGCTGGTCCTGGGATTTGAACTCGGGGCCTGGGTGCTCTCTTGGAGCTAGTTCTAGGCTATCACTCTACCACTTGGAGCTACAGCACCCACTTCTAGTTTTCTGGTGTTCACTGGAGATATGAATGTCACAGACTTTTCTCTCTGGGCTGGCTTTGGACCAACATCCTCAGATCTGAGCCTCCTTATTGGCTAGAATTCCATGGGTGAGCCACTGGAACCCAGCTAGGCATATTGGTTTCTTTGTTTGTTTGTGCCTAATTTTATAACTGAATGAGAAAGCTCAGTTATGTCATATCAATTTCTGGTGTCTCATTGCCTGGATGTATCTTTGGTCATCTACTTAAGGTGATCCTTGTCAGTATTTTTCAGGATGAGGCCACTGTTTCTTACATGGTAATTGGCAAATAATCTGAGTCTATAGTTCAATTGCAAAGAGATTTTCTTCAAAGGGTATCTCTGTGCAGGTTTAGCTTAGGAAACAGATGGGAACCAGATGCTTTGGTTGAGATGGACATGGGCCAGGTTGGTATTCCAGCAAGATCTTCTGCCTCATCTCTAAATGGCCCAGCTTGTGAAGTGCCTCAAGTTCTGTTTGAGAACCTAGCCTGATGTTGGAGATTTGCCTATAAGCTTTTCTGCAAGATAGTTTCCTTCCAAACTGACATTCACAAAGTGAGTTAGCTTTAATAGGCATCAGCAGTGGCTATGTGCTGCCTGGGTGCATGGTATTCCCCAAGTTGAGGTCGGCAGGAGCAAGGTGCTGGTAAGCCTTGATTGCTGAGAAGGGTAAAGGAGGGAAAAGGCAGCCTGATGGTAGGAGTGAGAGACACAAAGCATATGCATTTTGGTTCCTTAAAAATATGAATCCCTTTGGCTTATTTTTTCTTAATTTACTGGCATATTTCTCTTTTCCAATTCATCATAAAGTACCCAGAAAACTTAGGAAACCATTAAATAATGCAATTGCACTTTCACCTACCTGTTATTTATTTATGTTTGCTGCGAGATGATGAATTTATTGAGAGTAGAGTATCTACATTCCTTCTACTAATAATATTAACAGTATAAACAATATAAACTCTTTGTCTTCCATCCTAACACATTCTAGATGATCTTTTATTTTCTTTTTTGGTTGGTTCTGGGGCCTGAACTCTGGTCTTGGGTGCTGTCCCTCAACTCTTCAGCTTAGGGCTAGCACTCTACCACTTGAACCACAGTGCCACTTCGGGCCTTTTCTGCTTACGTGGTACTGAGGAATTGAACCCAGGGCCTCATGCATGCAAGGCAAGTACTGTACCACTGAGCCACCTGGCCAGCCCCTCTAAATGATTTTTAATCATGTAGATTCAAATTTAGATGGTGTTGACCAAAGTATAGAGATTTCCATTGTTTCCTGTTTCAGAGTATGTCTTAATATCATATGAAGTTAAATGAATTACATTTCTACAATGATATATTTTGTATGTATTACATATAGTGCATGCATTACACATAGTATACAACACACACACACACACACACACACACACACACACACACACACACACACACACACACACACACACACACACACACACACACACACACACACACACACACACACACACACACACACACACACACACACACACACACACACACACACACACACCCACCCACACACCCCTACAGCTTAGCTCCAAGGTATCTTAAAGTTGCCTTCTGATTTCATGCCTCGTGATTCTTTTTCTCCCCGGTATTTTAATGGCTCCAGGCAACTGGTATCATGTATACCTTTGAGCTTTCTCATGGATTGTTTTTATACCTTTGAACACTCTCTCTGGCATTTTCACCTGTCACTGTCTGATGTATGTCTCAATGGCAGGTATTTGCAGATGACTATGGGGCTAATCAAGTTAACATAAATGAGTGAATTGAATTCAAGTGCCAATTTTGAGGTACAGGAGCATTGCCTAAAAGGACCAGTAGCTATTTGGCATGAAGTAGTTATTAACCAGTCACTATATAGCCTTTGTTGCTAGATCTTTCAGTTTTCAAGGGAAATTGGACACTTGCACTTTTGTATGAAGACTGGTTTTTAAACATGGAACTCATTTAAAAGTTTAGGCACTATATAGATAAATTAAAAACATCTCTAGGCTAGATTTGACACTCCAAGCTCTAGACTTGTGTTTGGTTCTTTGTGTATGAATCATGTCTCCTGATTCAAATGGGTGTTTTCCTTTCTGTTAGCATTTTTGGTATGTATCTTAATTATAGTAGTGTGCTGGTCTTTCTGCCTTAGTTGTTAATAAGTTTTTAAAATCTGTTTGAAACATTTGTTGTCATATATTGGCTCTTTCCTACATGTAATCCATCTCTCTACAAAATAGTTTATACATACCTGTGTGTATGGGTGAAGGAGGGTGAAAGAGAAAGAGAGAGAGCACAAGAGAAGAGTGAAGGAAAGAGGAGGAAATACATTTATTCTCTCATGGTATTTGATTCTCCTTCTCTTCTTCTGGAAGGAATTAGATTGGGTAATTGAATTGTTGCTTAAAAGTTGATCTGAGGTGCAGGGAATGTGGTTTAGTAATAGTGCTTGCCTACCATGCATGAGGCCCGTTGTTCAGTTCCTCAATACCACATACACAGAAAAATCTAGAAGTGAGGCTGTCTCTCAAGGGTTAGAGTGCTAGCCTTGAACAAACAAAGCTCCAGGACAGTGCCTAGGCCTTGAGTTCCAGTTCCAGGACTGGCAAAAAAAATGTTAAAGTAGGAATTCAATGGATATAGCCAAATGGTGGAGCTCTTCCCTGGTATGTGTGGGGTCTTAAGTTCTATCACTAGCCCTGTAAAAAAAAAAGTAAGTGTAAAATATAAGTCAATCGTCATCTCTTTTGTCACATCAAATGTTCCAATACTAACAGAATTTTGGTATATTTATGATGAATATTTTTAATAATAGCAAAAGGCCCAGAATAGTGTTTTATACTTATAATCCTAGACACTCCAGAGAAGGAGATAGGAGGATTAAGGTTTAAGAGCAGACCAAACAAAAAGTTAGTGTTTCAGAGATAGCAAGCATGGTAGTGTATGCCTGTAATCTCAGGTACTTGAGAGGCAGAGGTAAGAAATTCATAGTCTGAGGCTTGCCTAGACAAATTGGGAAACGCTATCTAAAAAACAAAAGCAAAAGGATTAGGGACATCTTTTGTTCCCTAGGGCCACCACTATAAATAGGAAACAAAACCCTAAAAAACTGTTCTGACAGAAATATTTTTGGATAGATTAAATCTCTGGAAGAGTTTTAGTAGGAAGTGATTACTAAAGATTTTAAAGGATAGTCAGTAAAAGGGGAAATAGATAATGAACCTCCTCACAATGAAAAACTTGCTCAGGGAAAGACTCTAGGAAGACAGGAAAAAGATAAACTATAAACTAGCGTGAAATATTTGCAAGCCATATAGTAGAGGAATTAAATCTCCAATAAACAGTGTTCTCAAGTCTCTGTAGTACATAATGATAAAAACCAAACCAGAATGATTGGATAATGACCAAAAGATACAAATAAATGTTTCACTGAAGAATATATATTCAGCAAATAAGCACATAAAAGGATGCCTTTGTCCCAGCCGTTAGAGGAATGCAATTTAAAAGGCTCAGTGAGGTACCACTACATACCTATTTGAATGGTTCAATCAAAATAGTGACAACACAAGGTTGATCAGAATTCAGGGGAACTTGATTATTCATACATTGCCACTAGGAAAATGAAGTGATAGTTTACTTGGGAAAAGAATAGAATAATACCTTGTTTTGAGACAGTACTGTGGATTGAGCTCAGTGCCATGGCACTATCCCTGAGCTTTTTTGCTCAAGTCTAGCGCTCTACCACTTGACCCACAGTGCCAGTTTCTGTTCATATGTTACTGAGGAATCAAACACAGGGCTTCATGCATGCTAGGCAAACTTTCTACTGCTAAGGCACATGCCCAGCCTAACAGTAACATTTAAAACTAAACTGAGTAGCCCAAGAGAACGCTTTGGTTCCCATAAACACCTATACATAAGGTTTCTGAATCATCTTATTTCTGTGATAGTCCCAAAGTACATTTATACCATGGACTATTCAGAAACAATAAAAAAAGTCTTAATACAATAGAAGTTGGTCTGGAGGGACTTAAATGCTGTGTAAAAAATTCTTAACAAGTGGCATGCTATGTAATTTCATCTATACTTCTTGAAGTGAAAGAGTTTCAGTTGAAATCTGTTGAAATCTGAAGATTGGTGGATTCTGCCACAATGAATTATGCTTCAGTTATGGAAGCTGTTATTAGGAGAACGTGGGGGAAGATCTGTGGGATCTTGTCTGTATTAATTTACTAATGTTCCTGCCTGTGACTCTGTGAAAGTGTCAAAAGATTTAGACAAATAATGTATACTAAAAAAGCTGACCTCAATCACTTTTTTCCCTTGGGCTTTCTGATAAAGATGATCCTTGAGACTCCAGTGATAAATGAAGATGGAAACTGGGAGTCAGTGGAGAATTCTGAGTCTGTGAAGACTAATGAATCTGTTGACCAACATGCCAATCAAGAAAGTTAATGGAAGCTGTAGTGCCCAGTTGAAAAGACCAGATGTTGGGTCTTCCAGGAACCCTGAGACTGCAGAAGTTCTCCCTTTTCAGGTATTACAGACAGCCACTGACTAGAATCTCTATTTTTTTGTGGGTCATGGGGCTTTGAGCTCTGGGCTTGGGCGCTGTCCCTGTGCTCTTCAACTTAAGGTGAGCACTCTACCACTTGAACCACAGCACCACTTCCGGTTTTCTAATGGTTTATTGGAGATAAGAGTCTCATGAATTTTCCTGCCTGGGCTGGCTTTGAACTGTGATCTTCAGATCTCAGATACTCAGCCTCCTGAGTAGCTAGGAAAACAGGTGTGAGCCTCTGGTGCCCAGCTAGAATCTCTATAAAATATTGGGATTTAAAAATATTGGGGTTAACCTGGTACCCCTGGCTCACACCAGTAATCCTAGCTCCTGAGGATGCTTAGGTCCAGATGAAATGCAGATTCAATTTCCAAATTTCAGCAAAATGCTACACTAGAGGTATGGCTCAATTGGTAGAGTGCCAGTCACGAGCAAGCAAACCAAACGTGTGAGGCCCTGGTACAAGGAAAAAGAAGTTGGGGTTAAGAGACTCGAGCTCAATGCTAATTTAGGATTGAACTTCTTTACTTATTTTTACAACCATAAATAATAGTTTTTCAGTTCTATAAATGCCATCAGCAGTAATTACCTTTGCTGCATGGTGCCTACATGATGAAAACATGCAAGTGTCTGTCAGTCAAGCAGTGCATTAAGCAAATATTATTTGGTTCCCCATACTTTGGCTAATAATTAGATAACTTACGTATATTATACTATTGCTCTCTAATTTTTCATACTTTATTTCTTTTTTTTTTTTTTTTTTTTTTGGGGGTCCGGTCGTGGGGCCGGAACTCTTGGGCCTGGGCGCTGTCCCTCAGCTCTTCTGCTCAAGGCTAGCGGTCTACCACTTGAGCCACAGCGCCACTTCCGGTTTTTTCCTTTTTGCTTATGTGGTGCTGAGGAATCGAACCCAGGGCCTCAGGCATGCAAGGCAAGCGCTCTACCACTGAGCCACCTTCCCAGCCCTTTCATACTTTCTTGTGTCTTCCCTCCCCCGCTCATTTACTGGGACAGTAGGAAACTTTCCAAAGATATATCCCAGGCCAGATGGGGATATTGGGGCACCTGGAACAAGTCCTTGCTCTCCTCAGGCTCAGCTACATTAGCAACTGTGTGTAAGATCATCAGTCATTTCATGACTGTCTGTGTTTGTTTACATTGTTACAAGGGACTTTGTTAATAAATCTCCTTCTACATTTGTTCAAGGGATTTATTGTTTGAAGACAAGTGATCATAAGATAGATGATAGACATCGCATGTAGAATTGTTAGCATTTTCGTATTAGAATGAAGTCTAGGAATTGCTATAAGTGTCTGTTCTTTAGTGATGTTGTATCAGAGTTTTTGTATAAAAAATGTTATACTAAGGAGATATTTCCAAGGATTAATAACCCTAATTGTTAAAAATAAACTGTCTTATAGCTATCATGTTTTTAGACACATGGACTTTGATATTACATTTTTGAAATTTAGTTTGTTTAGTTTGTTTAATGAAGAGCAACACATTTTGATTTTTCTCTAGGACAAGATACTTCAAATATCATGGAAAAGGCAGAGACTTCCCTTGGGATCCCTAGTCCCAGTGAGATTTCAGCCGAAGTCAAACATGCTGGAGGTCTATATATGGAAACATTAAGTCCTAGGATACTTTGGATTCAGTAGCTAGCTTGTGCAATTTTGATACTAAGGACATGGGGACATTCTACAGGTGTGGTGTGTTGTCTTGTGAATCCAGCTGCCAGTTAGAGATCTGTGTCTTGGAACTGCTGATATCCCTCTACTCTGCCTCTGAAGTAATTTCAAGGACTTCTACGTATTAAAATTACATTGTCATATATGTTGAATATAAGAATTGCTTAGCACTTTGTTTGGCAACCAGGGCTAGGTGAATTTAAATCTGTCAGGACCAAAAAGTATTTTTGTTCATTTAAGGCTATTTTTTTGCCTTTTGTTCTTTGTTTGTTTGATTGTTTTTCTGCCTTTTGTTTTTTGATAACTGGGCATTGAACCCAGGTTGTTGCACTAGCTAGACAAGGTTTTGCCATTGAGCTGAGGTACATTCTAGCCTTTTTTCTATTTTCTTTTTGGCATTTTCTTGATCTACTGAGGGGCATCTGAGTTGGTTCCATATCTTAGCTATGGTAAATAATGCTGCAGTAAACATAGTTGTGCTGATAGCTTTAGGATGGTCTTGTTTGTGATCATTTGGGTATATGTCCAAAAATAGGATTGCTGGGTAATAGGGGAGCTCTATGTAGTCTTTTGAGGAACCTCTATACTACTTTCCAAAGTGGTTGAACAAGTTTACACTCCCACTAACAATGCAGTAGGGTTCTGTACATATCCCCTCGAGCATCTGTTGTTATTAGAGTTCTTGATTCTAGCCATTCTAACTGGGGTGAGGTGGTATCTCAATGTTGTTTTGATTTGCCATTTTTTTATGGCTAGGGTTGTTGAGCATTTCTTGATGTGTCTATTGGCCATTCTTATTTCCTCTTCAGAGAAGTTTCTCTTTAAGTCTTTAACCCACTTATTTATTGGGTAGTTGTTTCTTTGAGGATTTGTTTTTGGAGGATTTGATTTTTTGAGTTCCAGGTATATTTTAGATATGAGACCCTTGTCTGTTGTATGGCTAGTGAAGTACTTCTCCCCATCCATGGGCTTTCTATTGATCTTGCTAACTATGTCCTTTGCCATGCAAGAAGCTCTGCAATTTCATGCAATCCCATTTGTCCAATCTTTCTTTGATTTGTTGTGTTTCTGGGTCTCTTTTAAGAAAAATTTGGCCTGTGCCAAGGTTTAGTCTTGAAAGTTTGTATTTATCAAAAGGAAACCTGCACTTCTAATCCATATGGAAAAATTTTGAAGACCAGTTTGTTTTCTTCATCTCTCATAGCCCTTATTGTTTCTCATTTAATACTCTGTGCTCATCTCTATCATTTTTCTCTGGAAGGAGATTTATTCTACCTGTCTTTCTCCATCTTCAGAGTTATATTGCGTCTTGGCATACACACCTATCAGATACTAATAGGTTCCACTATCACTACTTGTGAATACCTAAGAGAGAATTGGATTGACCTACTTTCGGGTCCATAGTGCATGGGTCAGTAGAATGGAGAGATAACTTCATGGGACATGGCAAATTACTCCATATATGAGGCACTGTTCTTAATGATGCTTGCATAAGTGAGGCTACTTTGTCTGTGACTAACACACTATGTGTTTAAAAATGAATTTATTTTTCTCCCTGAAGAACTCTACAAATAGAGTATTGCATGTTATTTTGGCGAATGTAGGGGCCTGGTATCTTCACTTTTATTTGTTGGGTTCTTTATGATTTTGTAATTGTTGTCAGATCATGCTGTGAGTGCAGGTATGGTATTCTCAAACAGATAAGCTCAAATTCAGGAGTTACAGAGACAGGAAGTTTCATTTCTCCTCATGCTCCCAGCAGCTAGAATGGTTTAATGTCTAACTCTGATGCTTTGAGATGTTGGAAGATTAAAGTGTTGGCATTTTCAGAAATTTTTTATCAGGAATTGCTTTTAGTGGGCAAGGAAAACAGGAGTTAGAAGTATGTTTGGATAGTAAACAGCAGTGATTTCATAAGACTTGAAGGATATTTGTCATTCAGAGCCATGTTTTAGAAGGGGAATAAAAATCATGGAGAACCCTGGCAAGAGTGGCTAGTATTAATGTCTTAAAAAGTTAGAGAGTTAATGGATCATGAATATGAAAATCTAAGGAAAGGAGATAGGGAGAATACACCTTTTTTTATACCTTTGAAGACTAGCATGGAGAACAGAATTTAGGTTGTGTTTACTTGTGTCTCATGAGTAGAGAACTCCCACTACTCAGTGGAAGTTTTATGGACTTAGATTTTAGTTGAATATTAAGTGTACCAGAATAGAATGGGTGGCTTTTTCATCCTAACGTCTTTCCCATCTAAAATTTCTAAGCATTAATTTCACTGTGAAGGAAAGTATACCGGAGATGGGTTTTTTTTAGAAGTTTGAGATAAAAGATACCAATGAAATCACTTGGTATCTTTTTTGCAATTTTGTCATGTTCCTTTAAGGATGTTGTCTTCTGCTGTGTGTGTGTGTGTGTGTGTGTGTGTGTGTCTGTGTGTGTGTGTGTGTGTGTGTGTGTGTGTGTGTGTGTGTGTCTGTGTGTGTCTGTGTGTCTGTGTGTCTGTGTGTGTGTGTGTGTGCGTGTGTGTGTGTGTGTGTGTGTGTGTGTGTGTGTGTGTGTGTGTGTGTGTGTGTGTGATGTTCCTGGAGCTTGAAGTCAGGGCCTGGGTGCTGTTCCTGACCTTTTTGCTCAAGGCTGAGTAGCTAGGATTATGGTTGTCAGCTACCAGTGCCCGGCCTCTTTCTTTTTTAATGTGTATGTTCTGGCACTGGAGCTTGAATTCCGTCTTCACAGTCTACCTTGTCTCCCTCCTCCACAGCTGGCACTTGAACCCTGCCTCTGGTTTTTGCGGGATAAATAAACGGAGATGAAAGTCTCACAGACTCTTCTGCCCTGGTGGCTTTCCATTGTGATCTTTAGATCTCAGCCCAGAGTAGCTAGGACCATAGGCATGAGTCACCAGTGACCCTGTCCTGCTTTCCCAATTCAGATTCATACTTAAAAACTTTTTAACTGTTACTAAAAGATACTGGTTACAGTTATATAAGTTGGGTAAAGAGTTCATTTCTTTTTTATCAGTCATGGACATGAACTCTGGGCCTGGGCGCTGCCTCTCACCTCTAGAGCTCAAGGCTAGTTAATGCTCTACTACTTGAGCCACAATGCCACTTCTAGTTTTCTGATGGTTTATTGGAGATAAGAGTCTCACAGACTGGCATTGAAGCACAATCCTCAGATCTCAGCTTCCTGAGTAGCTAGGATTACAGGTGTGAGTACATTTCTTTTTGGACAGTGTCAACATTTCCTTCTCTGTTAGGCTTGTTTAGAGGGAGTCTAGTGTGGCCTTCAATCTTTTTTTTTAATTTTTATTTTTTTATTGTGATTGATTACATAATTTCCCCAATTTCAGAGTATTGTGGGATAGTGATGCTGTTAAAGTCACAAACACACTCTAACTTTCCTGGAACAAATCGTCTATTACGGTATAACATTTATGAGTTCTATGAGCTTTGTGATACAGTTATTTCTTCCGCATTGGGTGGTATGTACATTTCTTTTGTTTTGCATAGTATCAGCTGTTCCCTCTTTCCCATTTGTTCCCTCCCTCACATAGCTGTCATTAAGTTGCTTAGTTCATTTTGGTCAATGTCCTGTGCAGCTGATGGGTCCCGCTGTTGTATGTTTTCCCCTGATTCCCTCTAGTTCTGTGTCATCTTCCTGGTTCTCCTCTGGTGTACACATATATACCATACATGTGATCAGCAGCATGGAGTTATTTAGTAGTGGTTTGCCCAGATGAGTGGAAGTTCTTTGTTTCTTAAGTCTTGTTAATTTTGTTGTATCACCTAACATTTTGGATTTAACATCCACTTATCAGGGAGACCATACACCATTTGTCTCTTTGCTTTTGGCTTACCTCGCTCAACATGATTTCTTCTAGCTCCATTATTTTGTCATTTCTAATGGCTACATAATATGCCATTGTGTATAGATACCACAATTTTTGGATCCATTCATCTGTGGTGGGGCATCTGGTTTGTTTCCATATCCTAGCTATTGTGAACAGTGCTGCAATAAACTGGAGGTGCATGTGTCCTTGTATACTGGTTCCTGTTGTTCAGGATAGATGCCTAGAAGTGGTATGACTGGGTCTTAAGGGAGGTCAATCTTTAGCTTTCTGAGGACCCTCCAGACTGCTTTCCAAAGTGGTTGTATAAGTGTACATTCCCACCAGCAGTGTAATAAGGTTCCTCTTTCTCCACGTCCCCTCCAGCATTTGTCATTGGCTGATTTGTGGATATGGGACATTCTGACTGGGGTAAGGTGGTATCTCAGGGTTGTCTTTATTTGCATTTCCTTCACCACCAGGGATGGTGAACATTCCCTCATGTGTTTCTTTGCCATTTTTATCTCTTCATCTGAGAAGTCTCTCTTTAATTCCCTTGCCCATTTAGTAATTGGTTTGTTAGGTTTGGGAGGGATTAGTTTCTTTTTTTTTTAATTTATTTTTTATTGTGAAAATACTGTACAGAGGGGTTACAATTACATGGGCAAGATAATGAGTACATTTCTTATCAAGCATTGTAGCCTCCTCCTTTGTTTCCCCTACCCATCCCTTCCCATCCTCCCCCCTGGCCCCCTCACCTAATCCTCCCCGCCCCCCCCAAAGTTGTAAAGTTCTTTTTTGACATAACAATTTGTACTTCTCATTGTTGCGACGGGTCCTCCTGTATCCTCATTTAAACGACTTGTTTTTCCCCTTCCCCTGGGATTAGTTTCTTGAGTTCCCTGTATATACTGGATATTAACCCCTTGTTTGATATATTGCTGGTAAATATTTTTCCAAATTAGTTGGTTGTCTTTTTAGCTTGGTTGCGATAGCTTTAGCTGTGCAGAAGCTTTTTATTTTAAGGTAGTTCCATTTGTCGAGTCACTCTCCCAATTTTTTGTGACTCTGGGACTCTGTTCAGGAAGTTTCTTCTTGTGCCTATAAGTTCAAGTGTCTCTCCTACTCTGTCCTGCAGTAGTTTCAGAGATTCAGGTTTAATGTTAAGATCTTTAATCCATTTTGAGTTGATGTTGGTGCATGGTGGTAGGCTGGGGTCCACTTTTAGTCTTCTGCATGTGGCTGCCCACTTTTCCCAACACCAGTGGTTGAAGAAGTTTTGTTTCTTCCATTGTATGTCTTTTAGCCTTCAATCTTAAGGACTAGTTTATCTTTACTGCTGCGCCCTGATTCCTCTGAATTCACTCTTATTCCTCAGGTTTTCAGTGAAATCTGTTCACTTTGGTTGTTTAAAAAACCAGATGTTTCAGCATAGCTTGAGCTATGGGGATTGTGTTGCTTACTACTTATGCTAGTTCTTCTCCCAACTGTGTGATGTTACCTAGTGTTTGAACAGTGTATTACTCAGATACATACAAATCAACACATCTGTAGATTCTTGGAACATTTTACTTATATAGCTGCATCCTCTGAAGTTTTTTGACTTTAAAGTAGTAGCTGCTTCAGCCTTCCTTGATGCCAGACTTTATCCCTGACTTACATTGCCTGTGAGTGTTCTGTTGTCTGTAGGTTCTCCTCTGTGTGTTGGGGTTTGGAACTTTTCTCTAGGCAGAAAGCCCAGCTGTGGCGTTGACTTTGTTTCTCTTTTCTCCTGGACCAAAGTGTTTTTTTTTTTTTTGTCTTTTGTGTAGTATCTAAAAATAGTTCTTTCTTCTATTTTGTCTGGTTTTCTAGTTGCTGTATAGGAAGGCAAGTGTAGAACTTGAAAGCAAAAGTTCTCTCCATAATAGAGTGTTTGATATAATATAGTTAAATTACTTGGTGTACTAGTTGATCTAGTATAAGATTTTTAAAGGTAAACAGAACTAATTATTCTTGAAACATACTCATCTTTGTAATGTATATTGATTCCCATACTAAGAATCAGCATAGTCTTTTAGGACAAAGTTGAGCTATAATTTTCATACAGTAAAACTTTTTTTCTGCAATATGCCTTTGTGTTGAGAAATAATGGTTATGTTAATACTGTATAATCACAGTATATTGTGATGCACAGATACAGAATATTTTCTGTATTTGTATGGCTCACTGAGATATAAGAATATTTTCATTATCTGAGGGAGTTCCTTCATGCCAGTTTGTAGCCACACCTTTCTGTCTGTTCACAGCATTTGCCAACCATTGATCTGTCTCTGACTATAGTTTCCCCTTGTTTAGAAAAATGTTTACTATGTGCAGATCAATATTTTTTTTTCTTTTGCCAGTCCTGGGGCTTGAACTCAAGATTTGAGTGTTGTCCCTGACCCATTCTGTACTTAAGGCTAGCACTCTACCACTTGAGCCACAGCACTATTTCCTAAATTTTTTGAGAAGTCATTTGAAAATAAGAATCTCATGGACTTTCCTGTCTGGGTGGCTTCGAATATGATCTTCAGCTCTCAGTCTTCAGAGTTAGCTGAGAAGCTAAGATTGCAGGCACGAGTCAGCAGACCACCATTGCCTGGCTATTGGAACCTTTCTTTCTTTCTTTTGGCAATATGAAGTACCACTTGAGCCACATCCTTAGTCCTTTCTTCTGCATGCCTCTATCTATCTACCTATTTACCTGTCTATCTATCTGTCTATCTATCTGTCTGTCTATCTATCTATCTATCTATCTATCTATCTATCTATCTATCTATCTATCTATTTATCTATCTATCTATCTATCTACAGGGAGTAGTCATTATTTTGCTCTATATTCTCAGTGATGTCAGTTCAAAATGGCAGGGAGGGCATGGCAAAGCAGAATCAATCATACGATGGCAACTAGAAAGCAGAAATAGCTAGTTTGTTTTTGGTTCTGATCATAGGTTTTGCTTGTGCTGGCTTTGGACTACAATTCTGCGTCTACTTTGTAAGCAGCTGTGATTATAGGCATACACTGTGTCTTTGGATTCTCTTTTTATTCTTTTCACTCTGTAGCCCAAGCATCCTTGACTGGATATGAATGTAGCTTAGGCTCGCCTCAGACTCACAATACTCATACCTTAGTCTCTAGAGTATTGGCATTATAGGCATGCACTACACTACAATATTTGGTTATACTTTAGCTTTATGCTTTATATTTTTTCTTAATTTTCATACTGAAAATTAAAACAGTGAATTTTCATAATGTGAACTTGTTCAGAATCTTTTTTTTTTTTTTTTTTGTCGGTTGTGGGGCTTGAACTCTAGGCCTGGGCTTTGTCCCTCAGCTCTTCAGCTCAAGGCAAGCGCTCTACCACTTGATCTACAGCGCCACTTCCGGTTTTCTGGTGGTTTATTGGAGATAGGATCTCACGGTCTTTCTTGCCCGGCCTGGCTTTGAACCGCTATCCTCAGATCTCGGACTCCTGATTAGCTAGGATTACAGGCGTGAGCCACCAGCGCCCGGCATTGTTCAGAATCTTTAAGAGACAGTATGCCCCTTCTAGGAAGATAACTATAGTCCTGACTTTTATCTTAGATTAATTTTGTTTGCTTTTATACTTTACATACTTATAGTACATTTTGTATCTAGCTTCTTCCACAACATTTTTGTATTATTTGACCATGTTGTATTTTGGATGTGGTATTCCATTTTGTCACTATGTCATATTTTATTTATCCCACAGTTGTTAAGCATTGAAATAGTTTCCGTGTTGTAGCTATCACAAATACGGCTGCTCTGAATATTTTTGTTTATGTCTTTTTTTTGGCCAATACTGGGGCTTGAACTCAGGGCCCAGGCACTGTCCCTGAGCTTCTTTTGCTCAAGGCTATCACTCTACCACTTGAGTCACAGTGCTATTTCCTGATGTACTGAGGAATTGTTCTCAGGGATTCATGCATGCTAGGCAAGCACTGTATAATTAAGCTGTCTTCTGATGAACCACTACACATATGTAGCATAGTAGATACTGGCCAGCAGTTTTCCAAAGAGGAGAACCTACTATGGTTCCACATGCGGTGTGTATTTATTTCCCTTGCTGTTCCACATTCTTCCCAGTACTTAGTATTGTAAGTCACTCTTAAAGAATTGAAACATATAAATGGTTGGGCACTGGTGGTTCATGCTTGTAAACCTAACTCTTCAGGAAGTTGAGACCTGGGGTTGTGGTTCAAAGACAGCCCAGGCAGGAACATCTGCAAGACTCTTCTCTCTAATGAACCAGCAAACAAAGTAGGAAGTGGAGCTGTTCCCCAAGTGGTAGAGTACTATCCTTGAGGAAAAAAGCTCATAGACATCACCTAGGCCCTGAGTTTTAAGTCCCTGGACTGCTACAAACCCCCCACAATATATGCAAATGTATTTTCCCAGTATAGTAGTAATGACATTTATGTTGCTATCTAGGGAAAGGACATTATTAGTGGGAGTTTAGATGCCTTAGAATTCATTGGGAAGAAGACAATGGATGTAATAGCAGAACGGGATCCTGTATTTAAAATGACTAAGGGTTTGATGAACCGGAATTCTGCACTGTCTCAGGTACTGTTACCTTTACTGGTTTGATTGCTGTTTTCTGTTGTTTGTGTGTTTTTTTTTTTTAATTTGAATTTTTCCCTTTGTTACCTTGGGACTTTGTTAGTGTGTTTTCTTGTAAAGAATTATCAATGCATTATAAAATTAAGGCATTTTTTATGGGCTGGATTTTTTTTATGGGTTTGTCTAATGCTTAGACAAACAGCCAGCTCTTTTCTTTCTGCAGTTGCCTCTGTCAGTGCAGTACAAAATCCTGAGCGCTATCAAGATTACTTATTAGGTTATTGTTGAAACCACTTTTGGAAATGCATGTGGCTCCTTAGGTGCTGCTGTCTAACATCAAATTTTGTTTAGCTTCTTTTTTATTTTTTGCAGCTCCTGATCCTTAGTGAATTTGACTTGCTGTCCAGGAATGAAGGGTAGTACTTTATACTGGAACTTAGCTTTGCTTCTTTCCACTCTTAAAAACTTTCCCTTGAGCTCTTATTATTTGCTGCATCTATGCTTCCATCTCTTTTTAGGTTTTAGAGTAAGAGGCCAAGGAAAAAGAATAGCTAAGACCTCCAATGAGGTAGCCATGGAAACAGACAAGAAAACTCATTGTGAGCTACCCTTTGATGAACTTCAAGAACATCTAGAAGTTCTGGCGATGCTTTCCCAAGAAAGTGAAATAAAGGTAATTCCAATCCCAAACTCCCAGCTGAAAAGAGTCTTCAAAGAAAAAACATTGCATGGTTTCTTTTCACTTTGTATATTTGGAAAACGAAATGTGTCTCTGAAGGAGATGTGCGTTGCTGGAAATATTATAATAGAAGAAAAATATCCCCTACTGTTTAATTGTTAGAAATAGTGAATAAGTCAAATGTTATTTCTCTTAAAATTATAGAAAAAGAACAGGGCTGGGAAGGTGGCTCAGTGGTAGAGCGCTTGCCTTGCATGCCTGAGGCCCTGGGTTCGATTCCTCAGCACCACATAAGCAAAAAGAAATAGAACAGAGGTCTTAATATAAGATATCCTTTTCTTTCACTTTAGTCTTTCATTTTCTGTTTTTTCTCCAGTGTCATGGGTTTTTAGGTGTCAAAAAGCCTGTTATAGCTGCTAATTTGTATATAATTTCCTGTTAGTTCATCTCCTCTGATAATCTAAGCCAATCTTTCTTGTCTTCCTCCTCCTCCTCCTCCTCCTCCTCCTCCTCCTCCTCCTCCTCCTCCTCCTCCTCCTCCTCCTTCTCCTTCTCCTCCTTCTCCTCCTTCTCCTTCTTCTTCCTCTTCTCCTTCTTCTCCTTCTCCTTCTCCTTCTTCTTCTTTTTCTTCTTCTTCTTCTCCTTCTCCTTCTTCTCCTTCTTCTCCTTCTTCTCCTTCTTCTCCTTCTTCTCCCTCTTCTTCTTCTTCTTCTTCTTCTTCTTCTTCTTCTTCGTTGGTCTTGGGGCTTATACTCTGGCCCTGGGTGCTGTGCCTCAGCTCTTCAGCCCAAGGCAGGCACTTACCGCTTGAGCCACAGCAACACTTTCAGTATTTATTCTGGTGGTTTATTGGAGATAAGAGTTTCATGGCTTTTCCTGCCTGGGCTTCGAAGTCATGCTTAAGCACTGATAATTTTCATTTATCTTTTGGCCTATATTAATTTTGGAAATACAAATTCTGTCTATTTTCCTATAATATCTACCCTTTAGTGTTATGGTTATTAAAAAAATTAGTTCTGGCTCTAATCCTAGCTCAGGAGGCTGAGATCTGAGGTTAATTGAAAGCCAGACCAGACAGGTTATTTTTGATAAACAACTCAGAAAGCTGGAAGTAGTGCTGTAGCTCCAAGTGTATATCGCTATCCTTCAGAACAAAGAGCCTCAGGGATAGCTCCTGGGTCAAGCTCCAGGATCTGCAAAAAAAAAAAAAAAAGAACTGGGTACTGCAATCCTAGCTATTTAGGAGAATGAAATCTGATGATTATGGTGGGAAGCCAGCTCAGATAAGAGTGTCTTTGAGACTTTTATCTCCAATTAACCACCAAAAAGCTGGAAGTTGTGCTGTGGTTCAAATAATGGAGTGCTAGACTTGAGCACAAAAGCTACGCCCCCAGGCCTTGAGTTCAAGCCCTAGGACCAAGACACACACACACACACACACACACACACACACACACACACACACACACACACACACACACACACACACACACACACACACACACACACACACACACACACACACACACACACACACACACACACACACACACACACACACACACACACACACACACACACACACACACACACACACACACACACACACACACACACACACACACACACACACCTGTGCTGGCATGAGCTCTTCAGTCTTTTCTCCTTATGAGATTTTTTTCATTAATATTTACACAATATTTTATTATTTTCATTCAGGTGAAATCTTTCCTTAATTCTCTGAGTGGAGAAGAATTAGAGGCTCTAATATTTGAATTAGAACAACTCAGAAGCATTTTCCCTAGCAGAATTTTATGAGGAAGAGGAAGAAGAGAAGAAAGGTAATATGAAAATTCAGAATCAGAGTGGGAAGATGCAATGTATTTATTATTACTAGAGTATTTATTATTACTAGGGTATTTATTATTATTATTAATATTATTACTAGATTATTTATTATTACTAGAGTAATTTGTGTGTTTGTGTGTGTGCACGCACAACGCCTGTGCTGGTCCTGGGGCTTGAACTCAAGGTCTGCTTGCTGTCCCTGACCTTCTTTGCTTAAAGTTAGACCTTTAAGGACTTGAGCCACACCTCTACTTCCAGTGTATTTTTTGTGATTAGAGATAGGAGTCTCATGGAGTTTTCTTTCTAGGCTGGCTTCCAACTGTGATCCCGAGATCTCAGTTGCCTGAGTAGCAGTCTGACGAGGATAGCCACTGGCACCCTGCATCTCTCTCTTTTTTGCAGTGAGAATTTTCATGTAGAATTCTTTTTGCAACTTTCCCCCATCTAGGTGTTCAGACACGTCAGCCTCTTGCTTATGTCTTCTTTTTTTTTTCCCTGTCAGACTCCTCTTAGCATCCCTCATACTGATATTGTTCATACACCCCTGCCAGTGATTACAGTTAAAGATTGCTCTTTTCAGAGTTTGTCCTCAGTTTGGCTAATGTTTCTTTATATCTCTGGATACTTCATCTGTGCCTCGTGACTTGTGGGATCCTTAATCCCATCTTGAATTGAGGCAGAAAAGGTGGTAGTACCTAAAACATGAGTGACAATCTTACCCCTCCCTGCCTCCACAATTTAAAGCCTGTATCTCTTAGAAAATATGAATGTTGAAGCTGCTCATTTTTTATAGTAATTAGGTAATGTGGCAGTTAGTATAAAATGTAATTTCTGGACAAATGAATCTTAAGGGTTGTTTTATTTTAACATTTAATTAGATATATTTCTAAGACATATTATCTGCTAATTGGCTATTTTAAGAAAGTGGAATCCAATGAATTCAGTTTTGTCTTTTTTTTTTAAGCTGGTCCTAGGACTTGAACTCAGGGCTTGGATGTTGCCCTAAGCTTTTTTGCTCATGGGTAGTGCTCTACCACTTGAACCACTGCACCACTTCTGGCTTCTTCTGAGTAGTTCATTGGAGATAAGAATCTCACAGACTTTTCTGCCTGGGCTGGCTTTGAACCATGATCCTTAGATCTTAATTTCCTGAGTAGCTAGGATTACAAGCATGAGCCACCAGTGCCTAGCCCATTTGTAGTGTTTAAATGAACTATTTACTTTGCCATGGAATGACATTTTCACTCTGAAGTATACAAGTGGTCATAGAGACTAGAATTTTATTTGGTGAACATTTCTTAAAAGTGAATGAAATGAGCCTTTACGACGAGAAAAGCAACGATGTATGAGTCGTGATACACATTCAAACTAAGTTTCAATTTTGTAGAATGTATTTATTGCTCTGTTGAGCTTTGTAGCTTCCCAGTGCTGTTTACAGACTATGCTGATGAAATCTGTGTTGATAATACCAGCTATATTCATTGATTTCAGGACAGTTGGTCAGCATTTGGAAGATTTGTGTGACTCAGTGTGAGTATTTTCCCATTATTTAATGTGTGATGTTAGCAAATCATGTACAGGCAAAAGAAAAGAAAAGACTAACTGATTTTAATTTAATACATCCAAGCAGAAAATCTTATGGTATAGCTTCAGGCTCATTGCTATCTATCTCATTACAACTAAATTTTAAGAGATGACCACTAGTTGAGTTTTAGTGTAATATTAAGGAGTATGCCAGCATTAGCTTTATTGATAATCTGAGAAGGCAACTAAAATACTTCTTCCTTTTCTAACTAAGTGACTTTGTAAGGTAGATTTTCTGCATATACTTGAAACAACATAACCCAACAGACAGTATAAAAGCAGATGAGAGAATACAGGTGTCTTTCATTAGGCTAAAGGATGAAGAGATTTATTAAAGATGTAAAACAGTGGGACTATTCTGAAATTTTACCTTTTTTGGAAAATACAGTTTTTTTTCAATAAGTGTATATTAATAAGTAGTGTTTCTTTTCTTTCTTTCTTTTTTCTTTTTGGTGAGTTGTGTGGAGTAAACTGTGGGCTTGGGTGCTGACCCTCAGCTCTTTAGCTCAGTGCTAGTATCCTACCACTTGAGCCACAGCACCACTTACAACTTTTTCTGCTTATGTGGTGCTCAGTAATTGAACTCAAGGCCTCATGCATACAAGATACTCTACCACTGAGCCACCTTCCCATCCCCAGTGTTTTTGTTCTTAAGTTTACAAAACTACCATAAGCACTTGAGTTCTAAATTTTCTTTTGTTTGGGTTGTGAAACTAGGACTCAATACCTGATGCTTTGCTCATTAGCTGAGTTCTACTTTTTAACATATCTGTCTGTTTCTCTCGTGTGTGTGTGTGTGTGTGTGCGTGCACATGCTAATGCATGTGTATCCCCTATTTTTTATTTAATTTATTTATTTTTGTGCCAGTCCTGGGGCTTGAATTCAGCACTTAGGCATTGATCCTGAGCTGTAGTCTACCACTTGAGTTATAGTTGTACTTCTGGTTTTTTTTGTTTGTTTGTTTTGTTTTGTTTTCTGAGTAGTTTATTGGAGATAAGAATCTCATTGACTTTCCTGCTCCAGCTAGCTTTTAATAGCAATCTATAGATCTCAGTTTCCTGAGTGTGTAGCTAGGATTACTGGTGAGAGCCACCAGTTCCTGGCTCTACTAACATTTTTTTTTGTCAGTTGTGGGGCCTAAACTCTGGGTCTGGGCACTGTCCCTCAGCTCTTCAGCTCAAGGCTAGCGCTCTATCACTTGAGCCACAGTGCCACCTCTGGCTTTTTCTACTTATGTGGTGCCGAGGAATCGAACCCAGGACCTCATGTATGCAAGGCAAGCACTCTACCACTGAGCCACCTTACCTTTTTAATTAGCTCTTTGGGAGCTCTCAAAATTTAAGAGTATTAAGAGGTCCTGAGACTAGCATGTTTGAGAGCTGCCAGATGAAAATTTTCCAAATATTAGTGCTTTTAAAGATGGCTCTCTGTTTACTTCTTTGAACTGTCAGTGTGTCCGTAATACCACTGGGATTCCCACTGACCTGGGCTAGGTAGGCCAGCGTGGACCAGCTGTGGGGTAGATTGTGGGGATGCTGGGTCTGCCCAGTAGGAGCGTGGGAATCCAGTTTTGAATTTTCTGTGACGTGCTTGGAGTTAGGGCCCAGTTCTTTTCTTGAGTCTGGCAGCTGGGCTGTTTTCCTCTAATGGGGCCATTTGTGCCGGGTCCTTCCTTGCGTATTGAGCTAGGGTGGTACTCTCAGGTGATGGCTGCAGTGCCCACTATTCATTGAGCTGAAAGTGCATGGCCATAGGTCTGCCCTGCTTTGTGCTTTTCTGTGGAATGACTCCAGTTTTCACTTGGCAGAGATGACACTGAGTTATTCTTGGAGAAGAGGTCGTCTTTGGGTGATCATTGGTGAACAGGTGGTGAGCACTTCTGACTTTAACAATCTTCTAGCAGGCCTGTGGAAATAGGTGGTGTGATATCCAAAAGATGTCTATGAGCAAGTGTTCGGGAACTTAGCTTTCATTTTCTGACTGGGAGAGGTCTTCCTCAGCCTGGGGGGGGTGTTGGTGGTGGAAAGATGACTTCCTTTTTCCTGAAGTACAGGGGGTACTTGAATGGAAAGTAGATAATGATGGAGAAGATGTGTCTGCATCCAGGAAAAAGTAGAGGCGAGAGCCTAGGTCAAGGTGGCAGAAGTGATTTAAGTCCTGTGTTATCTTAGTAGGTAGGTTTGCTCATGATTTTCTACCCCCCTCATGAGTCTGTGCTGCTGTAAGCGTGGCTAAAGCAGATATTGGTTATTTCTGTCCTCAGAGACCATTATCTTGAAGGCACTCTCAGTTCCAGATGGAGAATACTTGACCCTGATTGTTTTAGTCAGATCCAGAGTAACCTGTAAAACTTTTTGTAAGGGTAATGACTCTTAATGTTGTTGTGTACCAATTACTTTTTGACTATAAAAATGGGAAAGATTCTGTTGCCACGTGCTGCCTCCCTGTGGAGTTCTCTTGCTGAGATTCTGAACTAGGCAACTCAATCTTCAGGTGTTCATCACAGCTGGAGAGGGCCCTGGTGGAGAGGGGGTAACGATACAACCCAATGATGGAAGCTCCTGAGCCACCCTTGGGAGAGGAAAGGGATTTCTGGGAAGGCTGAGAGTTTGGTTCTGGAGAAGAATCAAGAGTTCTTGTATTATTGCCTGGATTGGCCTCACATTATGATCCTTCTACTTTCATCACCCGGGTAGTTGGGAATATAGAACTATTGAATGTGACCCCAAAGATTGATATAGGAGACTAGAGCAGCACTGAGGAAATGTTTTCTTCCTCTCCAGACCTGGCAGATCCCAGAGAAGGAGGGAGCATATGACCCTGATATCTAGAGAGTCCTCAGTGAGCCACATCTGTACGAAGGTCTCCTCTGAGATGGCTCTCTCTCCCTTTAGACTACATATTAAATGCAACAGACTTGTCCCAGGCCCAGTCGCCACTCCTCCCAGGGGGAGTGGGCATGTCCTCTGCTCTTGGAAAAGTTGATGGCAAAGTGTGGCATCTTAGACATTTACCAAGATGAGGTAAAATATAGGAGGACCTGACCTTCTCCCTTTTCCTTCCATGGTATCATTTCTCACCAGTCATTATCTTAGAAAGCCTGGAGACTGTTATTCATTTAAAATTTTTCTGCCCAAGATATATTTTTGGATATGCATTTCATCTAGAGATGTTTGACCTTGGTCCTGGATGAAGGGTTATCCACTCTGGCACCTTGGTATCTTTGCTGAGACAGTTGTTTGAGCC
>NW_027203663.1:0-61908 GCF_024711535.1 Dipodomys merriami
ATTGTCCTCTAGCATTTTTTGCTCAAAGCTGTTACTCTACCACTACTTCCTGCTTTTTTGTTAGTTAATTGGAGATAAGAGTCTCCCAGATTTTCCTGCTCAGGATGGCTACAAATTGAGATCCTCAAATTTCAGCCTCCTCCTTAGCTAGGATTACAGGCATGAACTATTAGCATGTGACTTACCTTGGTTTTATAATGAAATAGTTCACTATAAACTGTAATTAAAGCAGTAGATCATATCCATATTTTTCATTTTTTACTTTCTACTGTGAATAAATATTTTGTTACATTGTTTTGAGGGTTAGGTATTGCTTTATGTTGCCATTATGTGACTTTTTAATTTTCTTCATAGTTTTAGGGCTTGAACTCTGAGCCTCATGATTGCGAAGAAGGTACTACCACTTGAGTCATACTCCCAGGCTTTGACCTTATAGTTAGGAAAACTTGTTAGACAAGTTAGACAAATTTGCATATTCTGATCTAATACTTAATATTCTTTTTAGCAGTGATTACCACATTTGGGAATAAAAAAAATAAAGTGCTGTTTTGGGAGGAAAGAGTATGACTAGTGAAACTTGTTGAAGAAAGTATTATATTTGTTAAATGTTTGTGTGAATATCCTTTGTTTAGGAAGTCGAGGCACAAGAGGTTCTCAGATTGATAGTCACAGTAGTAGTAGCAACTATCATGACAGCTGGGAAACTCGAAGTAGCTATCCTGAAAGAGACAGATACCCAGAAAGAGACAACAGAGATTCTTCCTTTGAGAGAAGACATGGAGAGAGAGACCGTCGGGACAACAGAGAAAGAGGTTTGTCAACAGAATTTTATGAACTTCAGCCAAGTGAATTGTTTTTTTAACAGATATCGATGTACTTTGTAATGCCAAATATCATTTAAGATATTTAAAGCTATTGTGTCTATTGTGTTTATTCATATAGTCTTAGTCCATGTGGTGTATGAGTGATTATGTAAAATAGTTAGCTACCAATAGATAAAGCCGCAGAGTTCAAAACTGGGATGCCCTACTGTTCTCCCGTTGTAACCAAATAGGTCAAAACTCCTTAAAAAGCTGTGAGTAGTTTAATAGTTTAAAATCAAGAATTTTCTAAAGACTGCCAGAAAGGAGCCAGAGGAAAATGGTAATAGGTCTGGGGATTGTTGAGTGTAATGTTGTGTTATTTTGTTCTGAGAATATATAGTATTTGCTTTAGCTTATTTTGTACTCATATGTCTTAAGCTAAAGATATTTAGTTAATCTGTTATATGATCTCTTAATTTTTTTTTTTGGTTGGTCATGGGGCTTGAACTGAGGGCCTGGGTGCTGCCTCTGAGCGTCTTTGCTCAAGACTAGCGCTCTACCATTTTGAGCCACAGCTCCACTCCTGTTTTTTTTAGGGGATTAATTCGAGATGAATCTAACAGTCTTTGCTGCGTGGGCTAGCTTTGAACAGCAATCCTCAGATCTTAGCCTCCTGAATAGCTAGGATTATGGTGCCATCAGTAGTGCCTGTGGTCTTAAAGGAATTTTGAAGCAAGATTACAAGAAAACATTTAAGGGTTATATGTACTTTATATAGCAAGCTTTTATTGTCTGTATTTAGGTCTTTAAAAATCTAAAAATCTTAGGAAGGTCTCATTGTGTTTGGCTGATTTCTTAACACAAGATTTATTATAGTGCTGAGTTTGAAATATTTTTTCAGTTGATGAATATTGGTATGTTAATGTGGGTGAATCAAAGAAGTAATATTATTTCTTGAAATAAATAGTAATAAGAAGGGAACAAACTCTTTTAAGACACTATCTACTTTTGAGAGAATAGACAAGCCCAGACGGTTTGGTTGGAATGAGTTTGTGAAAGGTAAGCCTAAGGTGTATTAGGAGTTTCTCAGTTATAGGCAGGACTAGACTTTTTATGTTCCATATTTCTTAAATTATTTCTTCCCTTGTATTTTAACAACTTCTCTTTTATACTGTGTCCTGATACTTTTTTAAAATTTTCATATCCTAGCTCAGGTTTCCTCATCTTGGGCCTGAACTCAGCAGTAGGATTGATTTCAATCTTGTGTTTAGTTCAACCACACACTTCTACTGGGTGACAAGAATGCTGATAATATTGTTACATACATTGTTTTACTTAGTCTTTACAATAGTCCTAGAAACTTTACAGTATTTCTAAAGTTACATAATCGATATTTCACAATCTTGGAGGTTTTACTAAGAGACATTTTAATACTACAGAGAAGTTCCAGAACTGGAATCTAAACTCAGGTCTTTTGAATACCAGTCCGTTCTTGTCTTTGTATAATTCAGTGGTGAAGATTCTCCTTCTCACCCCCAAAAGGACTCATTGAGACTGTCAAAGAAACCAATATGGACTGAAACTAAAAGAATAAAAAAGAAAAAGAAATAAGAGAATCTGTTTTAGAGTGTTAACAAAAAATTTGAGGAAACATTATTTAGGTGCAAATGGGAGAAAGAAACTAGCTTTACTGAGGAAACTAGCATTTTAAGGATAAAAGTGATTTCATGGGCAGGAAAGAATAGGTACACATTTCTTGAGATAGGAAATAGCTTTCTATGACTCCGGATAGGAAAGAAGACTGCTGTGTCTAGGAGGATGGCATGCAGTAGAGAGACTGACAAACGTTGAGGGTAGAGACATGACCAAATATTTAAATCTGACTTCATAGTCTAGCCACAGAATAGACAGTTCAAGTATAGCGGTTGCTATATAAAGTTGTATGAGAAGACAGAGAAGCAAACATAATTCTGAGGAAGTTCAAGAAAGCTGCTTTAACTAAAAGACTTAACTTCTTTAGGTTTGAAAGATACATGCTTGCTAGAAGGAACAATGGAGGAAGCATTTTGCAGGTAAAGGTACAACATAAGCAGACATGTAGGACTAAAAGAACTATATGCTTTATTTAGAGTAGTATGTATTGTGTTATGAGGCTGTAGTGGTGATGTGCCATAATTGGTATGAAGAAAAGAAGACAAGGAAAAGTCTGATGAGAGGCTCATTAAGAACTTGCCAGCTTTCATGAGTGGGTATGTTGTTGATCAAGATAAGACAGCATTTGAATAGAGGCACATCTTTGAAGAACACATTCCAGGGGAATGATAGTAAGGAAGATAGTTTGGAGGTGTTAGTGTGGCATGCTCATATTCTTTTTATTTTCCTTGGGAAATAAAAGTCATTGTCTTCTTGGTTGAGAAAATTAAGGTTTTATATGTGACAGTATTTTATTGTCTGGTATTCATATATTCAGAAGTTTTAGTGTGAATTGCTATGAGATAGAGTATTGATTGGCATGGATATATAGCATTCTGGGATTCCATTTACTGTAGAACCATTTTTAAATTAAGTTGGTTTCTGCAAAAGTAAAAGTCTTTAAGAAAAACTAACATTTAGGCATAATTTCCATAGTGAGTTCTGGACCATAATTTCTGTACTTTTAAGAACTAAGAAAGGAAAAGATTGGTTAGATTTTAAATTCTCAAAACTTTTCTGTCTGGAAATAAAACCTCTACATAGTAAATATTGAGTATATCTTTCATCTGTGCTAAGGAAGGGAACTTCAAGTTACTTTATTATATACTTCCCTAGAAATATTCTAAAATTATTCTTCATAAAAATAAATGGATGTTAAGTATTCCACTTAACAAACTAAAATACAATTTCTTTGTCAATTAACCAATGTACATTATAGAGTGAAAATATAAGCAGCATAGTAGCATAGATCATACTAGAGTAGTTGCTATCAAAAATGGCTGCCTCTTAGAAAAGTTCATGGATTTTACACACTTTTTTCTTTATCTTAGCTTGATTTCTTGCACATCCAGGCATCTGGTCTTTTTCTCTGTGTTGGTGTGATTCTTATATAGACTGAAAAAAAAAGTTGCTGTTATTAATAGTTATTCATTATAACTTTATTACTAATACAGATACTTTTTACATTTGACTGTTCCACAGTTGTTAGACAACAGTGCCCTTAATTCTAATGTATGATAAGAGACTGATCATTGCAGTCACACTTTTGACGTATGTTTTGTTCCATATTTTTCACATATAATCACTGCACTTTAATGTGTATATGATTTGGCCTGAAATTAGAGGTGTGACTTACGAGGGAAATTTTTTTTTTCCTTCAGCTCCTATGTTCTACACCTCCTGCTGCCCCTATCCTTTGCCACCAGTGTTCTCAGGTCCTGCTGGGGGGACAGAGAAGATCAGAGGTGAAGGGTAGAGATGGCAGAAAGTGGGGTTGGAGCAGTGGGCTGGAGTAGGGTAGGGAGCATGCAGAGAAAGATCAAAGGTGGATCAGTGGGAGGGGGGAAGGGGGTTGATGGGGAGCAGAACACATGATAGTTAAGAGGGCAAAAGGAAATTGACTTTAAGCAAGCATTTTTTAAAGGTCTAGGGGTGATTATTACTTGATTATTACATTAAAATTAAATATAGATGCTGATTTATAATTTGTTGCCAATGTGACCCTGTATTCAGATAAATTTTTAAGATTTGCCATTTACCTATAGGTTATCTGCCAAATTAATCACTGACAAAACTTGATTTTCATTATAGATCAAAGACCAAGCTCACCAATACGCCATCAGGGGAGAAATGACGAGCTTGAGCGTGATGAAAGAAGAGAGGAACGAAGAGTAGACAGAGTGGACGATAGAAGAGACGACAGGGCTAGGGACAGAGATAGGGAGAGAGAGCGGGACAGAGAGCGGGAGAGAGAGAGGGAGCGTGAACGGGATCGGGAAAGAGAAAAGGAAAGAGAGCTAGAAAGGGAGCGGGCCAGAGAACGGGAGAGAGAAAGAGAAAGGGAAAAAGAGCGGGACCGTGAACGAGAGAGGGATCGTGACCATGATCGAGAGAGAGAAAGAGAGAGGGAACGAGATAGGGAAAAAGAAAGGGAGCGAGAGAGAGAAGAAAGGGAGAGGGAGAGAGAGCGAGAACGGGAGAGAGAGAGAGAACGAGAGCGGGAACGAGAAAGAGCGAGAGAAAGGGATAAGGAACGAGAACGTCAAAGGGAGTGGGAAGACAAAGACAAGGGACGGGATGACCGCAGGGATAAGCGAGAAGATATCCGAGAAGATAGGAATCCCAGAGATGGACATGATGAGAGAAAATCAAAGTAAGAATGATTCCCAGTCATTTTTTAAAAGTTATATTTGAGTAAGCATTCAAAAGCACTGCATGTATAAAGGGTTTTTCATTGCCTAGAAAAAATAATTTTAAAATTTTGTTGCTGAATCCAGGAGCTACAAATCATCAACAAGTTATTTTCTGTTGCCATAACAAAAATAACAAAGTCTAGGTAATATACAAAGAAAAAAGGTTGGGCAGAGGTGGTAATTAAACCTTGGTCATTCTGCATGCTAGGCATAACACTCTACCATGTGAAGTTTGCCCCTAATCCCTTTTTTGGGGTGGGGGGGGCGGTGTTGGTCATGGGGCTTGAATTCTGGGCCTGCAGCTCTTCAGCTCAAGGCTAGCTAGCGCTCTACCACTTGAGCCACAGCGCAGCACCACTTCCAGTTCTTTTTCTGGTAGTTTATTGAAGATAAGAGTCTCACAGACTTTACTGCCCGGCTGGCTTTGAACTGTGATCCTCAGATCTCAGCCTCCTGAGTGGCTAGGATTACAGTCATGAGCCACTGGCACCCTGCTAAAATTTGTTTCTGAGGCGCTACCTTATGTGAGCTAGCCTCCAACTTGGGATCCTTCTTCTCCCATCTTCCAAGTAGCTGGGATCACAGACATAAGCCACCACACCCAGCTTACTAGATATTTTCTATGACAGATGAGCTTTCTTGACTGTTGCAGTCAAGAAAGTAATCAAATGTAAAAGTGTGTGTGTGCCATCACATCCCCTTTAAACTAGTTGATATTGACTAGTCATTAAGTGTTACTGCTCTGTGGTTCCCATGTTTCCTATGCCTTTATATATGGTGTTACCACAGCAAGCACTCAGTGTTTTAGAAACTGAGAGAATCCTTAAAGTCAAAACATAGCTTGAAGAAAGTAAGAGTGTAGAAGTTACCTCTGTGGAGGTACAGTAGGTTATTAGGGCCAAAGGTAAGTTATTATGTAATACGTCTGATAGAATTTCTCTCTTTCTTAAGCCAAAATGACTGCTTTGCTGAACTATATGAGTTAGATTAGCTTTTGTTTGTTCTGATGTGATTATATCTTGATTTTTGAAAGAAAGAATTAGGGAAGGTATCGGTCTCCTATTTCCCTTGTATTAGTTCCAGTCTCAGAAAGGGTTGCTCCAAATGGTGAAATGGACTATCCAAGGTTCTACCTGTCAGCCTAGCAGTCCTCTTTGCTATGCTTTCCTAAGCCAGGTTTTTCACTACTGTTATGGATTATGGTTAGGAACAAACCATGTAGCACACAAGTGGAGCCTTCTTCCATTATGCATTGGACGCTCTGTAACCTCTGTCTTATTTCCTGCTTTCCTTACCCCACGTTTAAGAAAAGCTTTATTTTTTAGTATAAACCTCATATAGACACTTAATTCATGTAGGCAAACATGTCCTTCCTCTGCCCACTTGAAATCTGTACTTTTTAAAAAAATTCTGAAATCGTTATATCACATGTTTTATCTAGTTCAATGAGTTATTTTCTTTATGTTTCTAATTTCTGCTTGTAATAGTGAAAGTTTTTCTGGCTAGCAGACTCAAGAATTGACCCTAGAAACTTAGGAATCAGACAACTGTAACAAAAAGCAATTTAAATTAGATTAATAGTGTGATGTTTACATTAATTGGATTGTTGTCTCAGTGCTTTGAGTTATCCAGAAAACCACTGTTTTTCAAACCACCGCTGTGTAGAAGATTTGCTGAACTGCCATAGTATTTTTTTATTGTAGTTTTGTTTCTTTAGATATTTCCTTTGAAGAATTTTAATTTTTTATGTTTTTTATGTTTTTTAATTTTTTTATGACATATTCTAGTGTATCATTTATTTCTTGCTGTGTTTACAAACTACCCCAAAAGTTAGTTAAAAATAACCACCATCAACCTGACATTCCAGGTGGCTTAGATGACTCAAAGTGGGCTTTCTTACAGTTCTAGTAATTTTAATGCTTTATTTCTCCACCACATGACCTTGTCCTGTTGTGGCCCAAAGTCTGCTTCTTTTTTTTTTTTTGGTCTGGTCGTGGGGCCTGAACTCTGGGCCTGGGCACTGTCCCTCAGCTCTTCAGCTCAAGGCTAGTGCTCCACCACTTGAGCCACAGCGCCACTTCCAGCTTTTTTCTTTTTGCTTATGTGGTGCTGAGGAATCGAACCCAGGGCCTCATGCATGCAAGGCAAGCACTCTACCACTGAGCCACCTTCCCAGCCCCCAAAGTCTGCTTTTGCATGTAGTAGTAGAACATATCTTGAGAGCAAAAGCAGAAGCAGCAAGGCCTTTCATTTCTCTCCAGATTTGTATAGTGTCACATTCATTAAATTCTCTCATCATATAAGGGGAGTCACTAAGCCAGCATAAATTAGAACATTGAAGAAATAGGCCACCTTACAATGGGAAGAGCTGTGCATAAGGAATTAAATAGACTGGCACCTGTGAGTAGTCATATTACTCCTGGGCCAGCTTTTCTACATGGTTACTCATCTGCAGATGGAGATGTGTACCATAGCATATTTCACAGCTTTTGACATGGTATTTATAAATACTTAAAATAGTGGTCAAGATTGAAGGAAAATACAAGAAAATACTAGAGTAATAAATATAAGTACCCAAAAGATATAAAGCATTCTTCATTTACAGTTCATCTAAAGAACAAGAAATTCAGTCAACATATGAATCATTTTATTAATTTTTCACTCAGCAAGTAACTTGGTTCTAGTTCTAGGAGGGGGAAGGAAAACTATCTACAGCCTTCCAGGCACTGGGTGTATGACGTAATTAATGTATTCCATACTGCAGTTTTATCAGAATGACTTTCATCTTCTCCTCCAGTTTTAGAGGTGAAAGCTAAAGTTCTGTGACTTTAAGGAACTTATTTAAAAGTTGTATAATAAGTAATGTGGCTGTAAGTAGAACTCACAACTGTTGGATTCCAAAAATAATGCCATATTTTCTCTTAGCCTCTGACACATTTGTTTATCATAAGAGTATAAAACTGAAGAATGTTTATATCAGAAGGCACATTAATATATTGATTTTTCTGCTACTTGTTTTCTCCTTGCAGTATTTAAATCTGGCAATTTCAACTTGAATAACTATGCACATATAATGAAATACATGTTACCTTGTATTTTAAAATCCACATCCCTAGCAAATTTTTATAAAGGACACTGCATGTCTTTTGTGTGATACAGCTGACAGTACAGTTACTGTAAAGAAATGCTAGTGAAAAACAACCATCAACATTTTGTAAATTGCATTTACTTGCCCAATTTAGGAAGCGCTATAGAAATGAAGGAAGTGCCAGCCCTCGGCAGTCACCTAAGCGCAGGCGTGAACATTCTCCTGACAGCGACACCTACAACAGTGGAGATGACAAAAGTAAGCACAGTCCCTCTTCTGTGTCTGTAGTTACACTGTTTAGTAACTGTGAGACTATGCAACTGGTAATTTACGATTTTTAATAGTTTCCTTGCTATACTGTTGCCATACATTTTCTATATGGCTAAAATATGTTACAAATGCATTTTAAGCTAGGTACTGATGGTACATACCTGTAATCCTTGCTACTCATGGGGCTGAAATCTGAGAATTACTGATTGAAGCCAGCCTAGCCTGTACAGACAGGTCCAAGAAATTCTTATCCCCAGTTAACCAACAAAAACAAGAGGTGGAGCTGTGGTTCAAGTGGTAGAGTTCCAGTCTTGAGTGAAAAAATAAATAAATAAAACAAGCAAAAGCATAAGGCCTTGTAACAAGCCCCAATGCTCAGCACAAAAAAAAGTCATTTTTATTACAATGCATTGTCTTTTCCCATTATTTGTAGTTAAAGCTATATTTTTATTTTTACTGAAATAATTAAAAAGGGAGAGACTATCGTAGTATTATTTCAATGTCATGTGTTCTGTTGCTAATTTGGTAAAGATATGGTTACTTTTTATTTTTTGGTATAGATGAAAAGCACAGACTCTTGAGCCAGGTTGTACGACCTCAAGAATCTCGTTCTCTCAGCCCATCACACCTCACAGAAGATAGGCAGGGTAGATGGAAAGAAGAGGACCGTAAGCCAGAAAGAAAGGAGAGTTCGAGGCGCTATGATGAGCAAGAATTGAAAGAGAAAATTTCTTCTGTAGATAGACAGAGAGAACAGACAGAAGTCATGGAGAACTCAAGAGCACGTGCCCAGGACCTGGTAGGCCACCACCAGTCTGAAGATCGTGAGCTATCTGATCGAGCCCATGATGAAAGTAAGAAAAAAGCAAAACTTCAGAAGAAACCTATTAAGAAAAAGAAAGAGGATGATGTTGGAATAGAGAGGGGTAGTATCGAGACAACATCTGAAGATGGTCAAGTCTTCTCACCTAAAAAAGGACAGAAGAAGAAAAATATTGAGAAAAAACGCAAAAGATCCAAAGGTGATTCTGATATTTCGGATGAAGAAGCCACCCAGCAAAGTAAGAAGAAAAGAGGTCCACGGACTCCCCCTATGACAACCAAAGAGGACCTGGTTGAAATTTCTAGTGATAAGGATGGCCCGCTAGAGGACCCTCTGAAGAAGGAGGATACTGCCTTTAGTGACTGGTCTGATGAGGATGTGCCAGACCGGACAGAAGTGATGGAATCAGAACATGCAGTCACCACTACCACTTCAGCTAGTATCCCTTCCCCTCTGTCTTCCCTTCTCCCTCCTCCACCTCCTGTGGCCACTGCCACTGCTGCAGCTGCGGTGCTCACCTCCACCACTGTTACTGCTGCCACCTCTGCCACCCCCACGCCCACCTCTGCCACCCCCTCCACCGTCAATACTACTTTTGCCAGTGAAGACTCACATAGAAAGTGCCACAGAACACGTGTGGAAAAAGTAGAGGCCCCTCATGTGACTATAGAGGACACACCACACCGCAAACTGGTAGACCAAAAGAGGAGCAGCAGCTTGGGCAGCAACCGGAGTAACCGGAGTCACACCTCTGGCCGTCTGCGCTCCCCATCAAATGATTCTGCCCATCGAAGTGGGGACGACCAAGGTAGTCGAAAGAGGGTGCTGCATAGTGGCTCAAGAGATAGAGAAAAAACAAAGAGCCTGGAAGTCACGGGGGAGAGAAAATCTAGGATTGATCAGTTGAAACGTGGAGAACCCAGTCGAAGTACTTCTTCAGGTAATAAGTTGAATTATGTGTTTCCTATGTTATATATTTCACCCAGATGATAATTCTAAATGCCAGATTGATTATAAACTACCTTAAGTTTTATGAGACTTACAATGACATGTCTTGTTTAAAAGGGGTTATGAATTCATGTCCTATATCTGTGCCTGCCATTTTAACCTTCCCGAATTCAATACTAACTTGACAAGAGAAAATAAGGAAGAGATTTTTTTAAATTAACTAGTTAGTTCTACTAATGCCTAATACATTTATATGTTTACAAAGATATTTTGGGCCTGTAGTAGAACTAGACAAGACTTATAAAATTTGCTTTAACATTTTGAGAGCCATAACATTTTTCTCAAAGTTATACATAGTTAGAAGTAGAGAAATGGAGGGGAGGGGAGGAAAGGAGAGGAAATGTAGAATATGCACATATGCAGGGTAATATATGAAGAGATTGTTGAAACTATATGTAAAACACAAAATAAATTGTAACTTGTAAAGAACCCTAAAAACAAAGCATTCTGTTCCTATTTTATTATATGTTAACTTTGGGTGTGGCATATTTATTTTAGATCGTCAAGATTCAAGAAGCCATAGTTCAAGAAGAAGTTCTCCTGAGTCAGATCGGCAAGTCCATTCAAGATCTGGGTCATTTGACAGCAGAGACAGGCTTCAAGAACGGGATCGATATGAGCATGATAGAGAGCGGGAGAGAGAGAGGAGAGATACACGGCAGAGAGAATGGGACCGAGAAGCTGATAAAGATTGGTCAAGGAACCGAGATCGGGAGAGACTGCGGGAACGGGAGAGAGAACGGGACAAAAGGAGAGACTTGGACAGGGAAAGAGAAAGATTAATTCCTGATTCTATGGAAAGGGACCGAGACAGAGATAGGACTTTTGAGAATTCTCAAATAGAGTCTGTGAAACGCAGTGAAGCAAAACTGGAGAGTGAACATGAAAGAGACCTAGATGGTGGTTCCAGAGACTCTGTATCCTTGGATAAAGAAAGAATGGATAAAGATCTGGGGTCTGCACCAGGTTTCGATGATACTACTAAAGTTGAGCGAACAGAGAGTGTGGAAGGTGAGTACGTACCTTGTTATACAACTCTCTCCTTGTCCAGTTTCATGAGGAGCAAATACCTGTTTTGAAAGGCTATCCACTAATAGCAAATTGACAGTGTTCTTTCACAAAGGACATAGATTCATAAGGAAGAGGCTTATGATATTAAAAAAAAAGTGTTCCTTCAGCAGTACTTTCAGTGCAAAATTTGGTTCAGATAGGTCTAATGAAATATGAAAAGTACTGATGAAATAAAAGGTAGGAGAGTAGCAAGAAATAGAAGAATGCAATAGTTTTCTTAATGCCTTACCATTGAAATAAAAGATTGCTTAGTAGCAAAGACCATGGGTGTTAAATAATAATCATCACATCTTTTTTCTCACGTCTTTTTAAAAAATAAAGTCAGATAGATATGCTGGCAGTAACTGTAATCCTGACAGTGGGTAGGCTGAGGCAGGAGAATCTTGAGTTTGAGGCCAGCCTAAACTAGTGTCACTGTCTCAAAAGTAAAATCTTAAGTAAAAACTTCTTAGTTCAATGCAGTCTAATATTATTAGCTTCTGTTCAGTGATTTCTCTTTTGTAGGGCAATTAGAACAAACACAGAATAATACCATCCCTGAATCCATTTAATAGCAGATTGATTGAAATCCTGCTGATACTCCCCACTCTTTGAAAAAGAACACAGAGAGGCCCACTTCAGCCCTCAGGCCAGTCAGGGCCAGTCTGCTCTGTGGAGCCGCTCCCCCATTGCCTCTGCTTTCCATCCTTTATTCCCACTGGGCCAGACTGACTCTAGTTACCAGAGAACTATTACAATGATTAATTATGTTCAGTTATGCCCCCAAGGTTTCTTTTCCTTTAGAACCATGGCTCATGAGTTCATGCTATTTGTACTCAAATTGAGATAAAAATGTAATATGAAAGAAGCTGAGGTAGAATTGCCTTTCATCAAGTCAAATAGACATATATACACATACACACACCATTGGAGTATCTATCAAGAGATATAAGGGTCTGCTTTTTAATACAGTGGATTATTTGTCATCTGACAAATAAAAATACTGTTTATGTGCAACTGACCTGGCCTTTTCATTTTCTTGCCATCTTTATTCCTTTCATTTTTTTTCTTCCTTTTCATTTTTATCTCTTTCTTATTAATAAACTTTAGGTCCCAGTACATGTGTTGCTTGCTCTTGTGAAGCCTTCTCTGCTAAAGTCACTCCTTCAACTTCCCATAGCGTCCCCATACTGTATTAGGATTTTCTATTATTTTTCTACTCATTTTTAGGAACCATAGCTTTTCATCTTTTAGTCATCCAGGCTCCATAGTAAGGGTACCATCAGTGGTTGATAAATGAAGATGTGTTCTGTGATTATGTGTGTCCCCCACATCCTATTCCTTGGTGAATTATAGCCAAGATTAATAGGAAGAGTACCCTGAAAACCTTCCTGGAACTGGGAAGTCCCTCACTGTGACTGTGAAGTTCTTCTACCAGCACTTACAACATTGTTGGGACATAACCTCTCTAATTTGAACCTCCAAGATTTTTTTTTTTAATTTGCCACATAATAGTATTTGGCCTATAGTATAAATGTCCACCATTTTGAAAGTGGATCCTTATATCTCCTAGTCATGTGACTAGATAGCCTGGATGCCATCTGTTATATAGATTTTCCCATTTGACTTAACAAAGACATTACTACCTCAGCCTCTCACATTACATTTTCAGCTCAATGTAAAGAAAATCACTAGCCATGGTTACAATAGATGTAATGGAATGTAATTAGACTAATTATAATACTCTTGTTATTGGAGTCAGTGTTTCTTACCCCTAAGTGCATCCTTGGTTATTTGTGACTACAGATGGTATGGCCTAGAGATATAGAGATTAATCACCTGTTGTACCATTGAAGTATTTTATACACATGGAATAGGAAAATAGGTTGGATAAATTAAAAATCATTAAAATCCTATGATGTCCATTCATGTTTAGGATTATATTTGTATAGCAATAATATTAAAACCAATTACCTTAGAAGTTAATTTATAGGGGTATAAAGAGACTACTACAAGAATTTAATGAAAGAGAAAATTATTAGAATGATGACAAATATACCACAGCCATATATTGTTTTATCCTCCGATTTATACTATTACAATTTCAAAAAGTTTATAGACTTCATAATATAGATAGCTCATAATTAGAAATACTAGGCATATTCTATAGTTTGGGCATTAGATTGACAAAATTTAGTTAGGTAATAAGAAAAGTTGATTAAGAGGCAAAACAATATTAGAATCAAAAATCCTCTTTATTTTCTGCTGCTCCTGGAGCTGGGCTTTTCCCTGAACTTTTTGCTCAAGGCTAGCACTCTACCACTTGAGCCACAACTCCACTTTTGGCTTTTTTGGTAGTTAATTAAAGATAAGAGTCTCATGGAGTTTCCTGTTTGGGCTGGCTTTGAACATTGATCCTTTGAATGTGGATCCTCCGATCTCAGCCTCCTGAATAGCTAAGATTAAAAGGTAAGCCACTGGCACCCAGCTAAAAGTACTTTTTAAGTGTATTATAACATTTTTCTAACAATTGAATTCATCATTTAAAAGAAAATATGCCAGTGGAGAAGAGGAATTGGGAGGTAGGGGGAAAAGTAATGACATTTTTACATTTTACCTTATTCATAGGAAGTTCTTCATAAACTTAAGATTTAAGTTTAAAATACACTCAGAATAGATTTACAAGATTTGTATGTTTCAGTAAAGAAATTGTTGAAGCCTTGGAAGTTAGATTTTTCTGAATGTTAAAGTTTTATTGTCAACTATTAAAGTGTACTTTATCAACAAATATATTAAAAAAGAAATTTAGCAAATTAAATATGTTTTGAGGGTTTTTTCCTTAGAATGATCACATTTGACTAAATGTAATTTTCTGATGAAAATAATCATTTTTACATTGTTGTAATGTGCACAGCTTCTCTCTTTTGGTTTGACGTAGGCATCCATTGTAATGCTTTCTTTGACATGAAGTTAATGTCTCTTTAGCAGGAGATGACGATTCCAAGTTAGATGATGCACATTCATTAGGATCTGGTGCTGGAGAAGGGTATGAGCCAATCAGTGATGATGAACTAGATGAAATTCTGGCCGGTGATGCAGAAAAGAGAGAAGACCAGCAGGATGAGGAGAAGATGCCAGGTAATGGTTTCTAATGGTGGTTGAACATTCAGAATACCTGTAGCCTTTGTTCCCTCTTATGCTGTCAGTGTTGATATAGCATATGACCTGGAATCTGACCAAATACTGATTTCCTACTAGTGTTTGACATGTATGTAGATAGTAAGTAGGTGCAGTGCTTCACAACTGTGGTGCTACAAGCTAGCTTGCTTTTTTTTTTTTTTGAGCTGATTCTGTAGGGCTTGTCCTTGGGCCTGATCACTGTCCTGAGCTTATGTGCCACAAGCCAACTTTTTAAATAGCTATTCAGAAATTATGGTAGCTTATATCTAATTTCAACACTATTTCCCCTAATTCTGTAAATTCAGAAATTGTATTTGCTTCTGGTCACTTCTAGTACCACCCTTTGACATTTTACTGATTTAGTCTGATTGTTCAGGCATATTTTCTTTTTAGTGAGGATCTTTGCTTGGTCTGGATATGTAAAATATTACTAATTTTAAAAAAAATTCTCTTAGTTTTTACATTTTCTTCTAATGTACAAGTTATGTGTGATTTTTTTTCTTTGTCCTTTTCTGGTAGTAGGAATTTGTGAATAGAAATACATATTTAAGTATTCATTCTCAATGGATTATTTGCTCATGGTATCAAATTCTTAAAGGAAAATCATAATGAGTTACTTGTTTATATATATGTGTGCAGATATGCAAACCAGATAGTCTCCTAACCCTTAGGTTAGGATTAAAGTCGAATTCTGGTACCAAGTTTCAAAACATCACATTTAATTTTTGTGAAATAATGGAGACCTTCTGAGAGTCTTTCATGTAAGTTAAATGAGTTATTTTATAGGTATGGGTTAGCTTACCTGTTTTCCTTTAGTGGGAAGATTTTTTTATTTGTAAAGGTTTTTAGCTTCTAAATATTAGTTTTTATGGGAAAGCTTTTATGGTTTAATTGGGTTTTAATTAGCACAAAGTCACTCTGGGTAATAAAATCATGGGAGATTGGCTCCAGGATTCTTAGAGATAGCAAAGTATATATAAATATGAAGTGACTTACTATCAGAATATAGTGTATGCACAACCCTCAGAATACTTCACTTACTTATAATCCCCATTACACTATAAATTCTATGGAAAGAGTTGTCAAACTATATTATTTAGTAGAAAATGATGAGAAAAAAAAACTATACATGTTCACTACAAACTTCTTTTATTTTTAATCTGTGGTTGGTCAGATCCATGGACAGAGAATCCCTGAAACTGGAGGAACAACTATATTTGTCTAGAGATGAGACTACTATTTTTTGATGCAAAATATAATCCTATTTCACTTTTGACAGATCCCTTAGATGTGATAGATGTCGATTGGTCTGGTCTTATGCCAAAGCATCCAAAAGAACCACGAGAGCCTGGGGCTGCACTCTTAAAATTCACACCTGGAGCTGTTTTGCTGAGAGTTGGGATTTCTAAAAAGTTGGCAGGTTCTGAGCTGTTTACTAAAGTCAAAGAAACATGTCAGAGAGTTCTAGAGAAACCTAAAGGTAATTCCATTTTACGTTCTGTATTTTAAGAAGAGTTCTGTTTGGTTGTTATATAGTACTTTATACTATAGGAAGTGCTTTTTGAAGACTTTCATATTTATCATTTCTTACCCATGATCAGAATTTCTTAAGTTTATCTTGAGGAAGTTCTAATTGCACAGACAAGTTGCAAAAATGGTAAAATGGACTTTATATTGCAATTACTTTTTTTTTTTTTTTTTTTGCCAGTCTTGGGGCTTGAATTCTGCACCTGGGTGCGGTCCCTGGGCTCCTTTTGCTCAAAGCTAGTGCTCTACCACTTGAGCCAAGGCCTCACGTCAGCTTTATTTTTCTGTGATTAATTGGAGATAAAGAGTCTCACGGACTTTCCTGCCCAGGCTAGGTTTGAACCATGATCATCAGATCTCAGTCTCCTGAGTAGCTAGGATTATAGGCATGAACCACTGGTGCTCACCTACAGTTACTTTTGGAGCTGAGCGCAGGTACAGCTTTTCATAATAAAGCATGTGCTTTGTATGCACAGAACTCTGGGATCCACTCTAATACAAATAAAAAGGATAGAAAGATTCTGTTTAACACACAGGTCCAAATGTTAAAATACACAATGGTTTGCTCATTGCTAAACAAAGCAGAACTTAAGAAAATTAGGTATCTTGGTAGCCCTTTCATGTGGAAGTGGAGAATTCTTCCCAAATGTAGAAGTGTAGGTTGAGCTTTAATAATGTTCTTCAGGTTGGTCCATAGGGCCAAATGGTCAGGGTTCCAATAGGCATACCATACTACCTATTATCTGATCTCTTCATATGATCATCTGTAGTTGGGATGATTATACTTCTCACTTCCTGAAGTGTTGTAAGGAAGAGCATGACCAATAACTCACTTGAACACTAGAACAGCAGAGCAAATATTAACTGCTACTATTGAGTCTGAAAATACTTTATCACATTGGCTTTTCATCTTACTGTCTTCACTTCATTTGATTTTTGTTGTTTATCTTAGCTGTCATCTCCAATACTTTTATTAACAAGGAAAGGCCAAGTACATGGTAAAAACAAGGAAAGGAAGGTAAAAAGTAAAAACTACATTAATTTTATGTCATGTCCCTGAAAGTATAAAAGTTTATAGTTAAATGCAAATTAGGTTTGTTCAGGCATGGTGGCACATGCTATAATCCCAGGCTAAATTAGGAAAACACTGAGCCATCCCACTCTACAGAATGGAAACAAAAATAGATTTTTTACTAATGTAAAATTATTAATATAAAATCGAAAAATATATGACTTATGAATCCATATCCTTTCACCTGTCAACATAAGCAGCAAAATTTCAATGGGTCCAATAAACTATATATATGAAATATCTAAACAGAATAAGTGTGTGAACATTAAGTAACCCGAATAATGGCCAAAGACTTAGGTGCTTGCCCCATTCTTTCTACTTTGGTTTTATCAGTACACCTAAGGAAGTAATTCTCATGGACCTCAGTTTTATCTGTAAATTGAGGGAATGAAACCCTAAAGATGTTAACCAGCTCTAAAGCTATTTGGTTCTGCGACTTTTGCTAATGGCATTTCAAATTACAATCTGCTGTGATTTTGCTTATTATGAAATAAAATTTGACACTTGCTTAATGATGACATAAGTCTTAAGACATGAGGCAATCTAAGTAAAAAAAAGGATCTGTTGCTTAACAAACCTTTCCTATTTAAGGCTGTGGTGGCTGTATTAAAGAACTGATAAATGATGCTGAATATGAATCATCTAGAATAGTACTTTGTTTTGTTTATTTCCATATCCAATGTCTAATTATCTATTCATACAAATTATGCCATTGCCTACATCAGTGCCTGACAGATGGTAGATATTCAGTAAATGTGCATTGTTGATAACTGGTTTGTATTTCATTGATCTATGCTGGTGGCCCAATACTAATGACAGTATACCTTCATACCGTATGTAATTTTATTTTAAATTAAAAAAGCCAACTAAGCTTAAAATAAAACCATATGTATAGTAGGATTTAAATTGCTCTTCTCTAGGTTTTATTCATTGAACTACAGATATGTTCTTTTGAACTAAACTTTCCTGATTATAGTATATCCATTGTTTTACTTAATCTTATTTATTTATTTATTTATTTTATTTATTTATTTTTGTTGGTCGTGGGGCCTGAACTCTGGGCCTGGGCACTGTCCCTCAGCTCTTTAGCTCAAGGCTAGCGCTCTACCACTTGAGCCATAGCACTACTTCCAGCCTTTTCTGTTTATGTGGGAATGAAGAATCGAACCCAAGGCCTCATGTATGCAAGGCAAACACTACCAATGAGCCACCTTCCCAGCCCCTGTTTTACTTAATCTTAAGTATGTAATTAGTCTGTCTTTTGAGTAATTTGTTGCTGGTAAGCTCAAAACCATAAAAAGAATGTAAATTTATCGAGGCACTGGTAGCTTACGCCTGTAATACTAGCTAATCAAGAGGCTAAGATCTGAGGATCACAGTTCAAAGCCAGCCTAGGCAGGAAAGTCTGTGAAATTTCTATCTTCAATTAACCACCAGAAAACTGGAAGTGGTGCTGTGGTTCAAGTGGTAGTGTGCTCACCTTGAGCTGACGAGCTTAGGGACAGTGCCAGACCCAAAGTTCAAGCCCCACAACCAGGAGTGGGAGGACAGAATGAAAATTTAGTCATGTGCTCTCAGGAGTTTTAAAGGCTTCCTGAAAAAAGTAGTATTTTGTGTCCTGCTGCTATAAATACAGAAAGCCAGGATGCCAATAAAAAGAATATTTTCATAACAGTTTTCAAGGGCCAATGTTCAGTGTAAATTCTATGTACTGTATATATATTTTCAGTTATGTCTGTACTTAATGATGGTGCTCTCAAACAGTAGTGAATCACCTGAGGAGCAGCTGCCTTTTTTAAGGTATCCCAGTCCAACCGTGATGATTCTTATTCTGTAGGTGGGATGCATTCCTAAAAGTTCCTCAGATGATTCAAATGGCTTCAGAGTTTGGGGACTACTTTGGAATTACAGTTTATATTTACACTTGTTATATACCTATTGACTAGATGAATTGCATGAAACTAGTTTCTTGTTAAGTACCTATTCTCATTAATTATGCTTTATAGTCCAGAAAATTCAAATGAATTATGTAATGTAGCCTTGTTTCCTCTTAATCAAAAGTGTTTATTTTTAGATAGATGCTATTCACTAGTTTTATTGCTAACAGTAATCTGTTTGATCTCAGTGTATGAATAGAGACAGTGTTTGTGGCCTGTATTACTCTATAACTTGTAGTTATTTATTTGGATTACTGACTGGTACTGTGTTATTTTTACTTTCTTGGTATATTTTTTAACCCAGTTTACTTCAATTAATCAAATCTTTTCTCAGTTCATCTATTTTTTGCAACCTTGTAAATGTTTTTTCTAACTTAAAGATTGCCCAACAACTTAATCACTTTTCTATCTAACCAATTTGTAGAGGGCACTGTCTTGAGTTTTATTACATTATATTATATTTACCTATATGACATCATGTCTTTTTTGTTGTTGGTGGTGGTAGTTGTGGGTCTTGAACTCTGAGCCTGGGTGCTATCCCTGAGCTCTTTAGCTCAAGGCAAGCACTCTACCACTTGAGCCACAGCACCACTTCTAGTTTTCTGGTGCTTAATTGGACATTCCTGCCCAGCTGGCTTTGAACCACGATACTCAGATCTCAGCCTTCTGAGCAGCTAGGATTATAGGCATGAGCCACTGTCGCCGGGTGACATCATGTCTTTCTATATAATAAAGTTCTAAAATTTAGAACTTGTAGTAATAGATGGTAAAGAACATACTGAATTTAATTTCAGTAATTCTTCTGAAACTTCTCAGTAATCAATGTCTACATTCTATCTCCAAAGTCTGCTTTTCTTATATCTTAAAACTAAAGTTGCTATCAGAATATTTATTTAAAGCTAGCAACATAACTATATGTTGACAGCCTTTCACAGAGAATGTCACCTTAAATATAAAATAATTTTCACCAATATTGCTAACTTCAATAAAGGATAAAATCATGAAATATTCATTTGAGTTGTTGATAACACTTTCCATTTTAAGAAAACTTAAAATATGCTTTTTGTATTGAAAGATGCAGAGAATCTTTTTGAACATGAACTGGGGGCTCTCAATATGGCTGCATTACTACGGAAAGAAGAAAGAGCAAGTCTTCTCAGCAATCTTGGACCCTGTTGTAAAGCCCTGTGCTTCAGGCGGGATTCTGCAATCCGAAAGCAGCTTGTTAAGAATGAGAAGGTACTGTTGCTTCCTTGAGGAAAAATGCAAAGTGCAGAACACAAATGGCACTTATTTTTACATTTGATTGCTTGAAAAAGAGAAGTTATAGTCTGACCCACTTTTTTGAATTTGGTTTCTAGTCTTTTGGACATGTAAAGAAAGAATTATATTAAAATTTATAATACATTTTTTTTCACTTCAGCATTGATGAATGGGTATTTTGAATGACAATTATTCAAAATTTCATGCAAAAAGTTTTAAATGTTCATTCTGTGAAAGCTTTTACATTTGTGAAAAAGCTTTTTTAGATAAGTAAACACTGGAAATTTATCTACATTGAAGACCAAGAAAAAACAATTTCAGATAGAGTGGTGAGGATGGTTATAGGAATAGTGTTCATGCACCAAGGTGGAGGAGAGGTAAATTAATTAAAGGGAATATACATAAGCAGCTACTGGAGAATAGACAATTGACAACTAAGAGAAATATAAATTAGTGTAGCTTTGAAAAATATCTTTTAAGAAATTGAAAACATCTTAGGCTGTTAAAGTTAGAAAACAGAGTTTAATTTTAGAATGTGGCAAGCATGCATAGTGTGACAAAAGAAAGTTGGTTTTAAAAAATTAGAAAAAGGGACTGGGAAGGTGGCTCAATGGAAGAGCGCTTGCCTTGCATGCATGAGGCCCTGGTTCTATTCCTCAGCACCACATAAGCAGAAAAAGCCAGAAGTGGCACTGTGGCTCAAGTGGTAGAGTGCTAGCCTTGTGCCGAAGAGCTGAGGGACAGCGCCCAGGCCCAGAGTTCAGGCCCCACAACCGGATCCAAAAAAAAAAAAAAAAAATTGTAATAACCAAGAGCACCCCTTACAATGTTCAGAACTTTCTAACCTTTTAGTATAAGACATGCATGCATGTGCATGTGTGTGCACCTGTATACACACATACAACATCAAAGAAATTAACGATACAGACAGCACAGTGTGAAGCACGTTATTAGAAGTTTTAATGGCACATTATAAATATGCTATAAAAAGAATTTTCAAATTTCAGATTACTCTGTTAAAAATATCAGCACAAACCAGGTATGGTATTACATGTTTGCATAGGGTGAGAGATATACAGTGAGTGAGTGAGTAGAAAAGGAAATAACTAAAGAAGAATTTTATATGCTAGATAGCCTTGTGAAAAATGTTAAGAAAAACAAAAGCATTTAACTTGTGTATGTTAAGTATATAAAAACTACCATGTATTTCAGAGAATTTAGGTAGAGGATACGAAAAGAACACAGCCATCATAAATTATTTTAAATATCATTTAAAAACAATATGTAGATTTTATAGCAATAATAGTAGAAATGGATTAAATTAAAAATAGAGCACATTAGTAAAACCTAAAGTTGATTCTTCAAAGAAATGAATAAAATTGATAATCTAGCCACGATTGACCAAAAAAAAGAAAAACATCAGTGATCATTATTGGGAATGAAAGTAGAGGTATTACTGTGTATTCTACACATTTTAGAAGTATAAGGGGTCAGATGATATGGTTCAGTGGTACAGTTCAGTTTCTAGTGGTGAAAAAAAATATCAAAATCAATAAAGGGATACTGTGAATAAATTTGTACACATAATAATTCGATAACTTAGAGGAAATGGGTTGAATGTGTTAAAGCTTTAGAGCCCTTTAAAGTCACAGACTATCAGAAGTATAAAAGTAATAATGTAAAACCTAAAAGGTTTGGGTTTTTTTGATCAGTCATGGGGTTGAACTCTGGGCCTGGGCACTGTCCCTCAGTTCTTTAGCTCAAGGCTAGCACTCTACCACTTGAGCCACAGAGCCACTTCCTGTTTTCTGTGTGGTTTATTGAAGACAAGTCTTACGGACTTTCCTGCCTGGGCTGGCTTTGAACTGGAATCATCAGATCTCAGACTCCTGAGTAGCTAGGATTACGTATGAGCCAGGAGTGCCAGCCCCCTAAAAGGTTCTATATCTTTTTTTTTTTTTTTTTTTGGGGGTCAGTCCTAGGGCTTGAACTCAAAGCCTGGGTGCTGTCCCTAAGCTCTTTTGCTGAAACCTGGTGCTCTACCACTTAAAACCATAGCTCTGCTTCCAGTTTTCTGGTGGTTAATTGGAGGTAAGAGTCTCACAGTTTCCTGCCCAGACTGGCTTTGAGCTGCTATCCTCAAATCTTAGCCTCCTGAGTAGTTAGGCTTACAGGCATGAGCCGCCAGCACCTAGCGCTATATCTACTTTTTAAAGTTGGATTTTTAGTTTGAAATTTTATGAAAGAGGAACCTTCAGTTCTAGAGTTGTTCCATTAGCAAAGTTACCAAACACTGAAAGTAGAAATAACACCAGTTCTACACAACAGAAGTGTTTCCAACTCAGTTCATGAGTCTGGCATTACAAACATATCATGCGAGAACATTATAGATCATCATCTTTTATGAAGATGGACATAAAAGTCCTCAAAAGTATTAAGAAATCAAATCTAGCAATTTATAAAAGTGAATGTATAAATATATAGCAATATATAAATATATAACCAAATATGAGAATGAGAAAGTACCTCAGTATACTGAACTTACTTGAAGTAACATACTTATTGACTGATTAAAGAAGAAAAAAAAATACATGATTATATCAGTCAACACAGTAAAAGCACAAAATAAGCTAATATTTATCATGTATCTGACAATTATAAGAATTCTCATCAAGTTATCATTAGAAGTGTTTTATAGCTTTGATAATTTTAGTGACAGTCCACTTGTTTTATCCATTGTCAACTAATAATACATCTTTTCTTGCTCATTTTTGTTTCTCCAAATAGGGTACAGTAAAGCAAGCTTATACAAATGCTCCAGTGGTAGACAATGAATTACTGCGGTTGAGTCTTCGGTTATTTAAGCGGAAGACTACTTGTCACGTCCCTGGACAAGAAAAGGCTGAAGATAATAAACTGGCACAGTCCAATATCCCACAGGAACTGTGTGTATCTTAAAGACCGAAGTTCAGTATGATGTTTGTGGTATTGTCCTCCTTGTACAGTGCATTTTTTTTCAGAGCTCTTTGATTTGAAAAAGATTATTAGTGACAAAGGCAGAAAAGTCTTATCAGCCATGCTAAGGGTGAAGAACTTTGATCTGTAGAGACACTAGTTTTGACCAACTTAAGATTTACAATGATTTTTATACAGCAATTAATACATGCAAAATAATGTGGAAGCATCTAAATTTAGTAGTTTAGTCTGTACCTTCTGTGAAAGCTGAAGATTTTGGAAATTGGTTGTCACCGCTCTTCCAGCTTGTGAATATTTTTTATGAAATGGAACCACTGATTTATATTCTGGATCATCCTTACAGAAACTGATTTTATTCAGAAGCAAGGTGTTCATCAAAGTAACTGCACACATTGTACAGCACCATATTATATGGAACATTTGGAAGGGAATGTTCGTCTAGCATAGTGTATTTAGGCAAATCCCCATCAGGAGAAATCCAGATTTTTTTCTCCTTTTAAAAGTTCTAAAAACATGGATCTTCGATTTTTTTTTTTTTAATGTGTGTACATTCTTACAGTGTATATTGGATATCTTTGGATTCTGAATGGGTTTTTTGTCTGGTTGTTCATCAGAGACTATGTACTATTTTTATTTTTAATAAATGTACCTCCCTTTTTCTTGTTCTTGATTTACTTTACCTTTAGTAACCATATTCCTGATATTCTAAAACACGCATTATCATCACTAGTTTCATACTTCAGATGTTTTCCTGCTGTATTCTTACTGGACAGCTTGATGGAACAGTGTAATACAAGTTGAGAGATACTTGAAGTACAGCTCAGTGATTCCTAAAACAAACCAAGACTTAGCAAACCTATTTAGTATTTAAATGCTACCTTTACATTTTTCACTGCTGTATTGCCTTTCGTTATATTCAACTGCCTCCATGTTATACTATGGAATTGTTTTAAAGTTGCAGAATATTTTATTTGTTCTTTGTACCCATTTAACTTATGAAGTAGATTCTTTAAGAGGATTTGAAATTGACTACAAGCTGTACAACTTGTAAGCCAAATAGTAATAATAGGAGTAGGAGAAGTAAAGGAAACCAGTCAAAATTTTTAATTTGATCATGGCCTTTCACAGGTTTTTGTTAAAACTGTAAGCCTATGTTACCAATCTTTAATTTTAAATTTTCCTCTCTTAAAGGTTACATAATGACACTGGTATAAAATTTGTGTTCATTTCAAGAAACATTTATTATACAGCAAATTTGTACATGATATCTAGTAAAGGAAATAATTTATTTTCTAATGACTTTGAAAGCATGTATAAGAAAATTGCAAGTAGGAGAAAAAAAGTAATTAAATTTTCCTGTTGTCCTTTTCCTAAATATTTTGAATAAAAAAGAAAGAAAATTATGATCTTGGAAACTGAATGCCCTTTAAGAAACCATTTCTGATTATAGAGGAGAATACTGTTTTCTGTAGCATAAAGATATAAAATCTGGAAAACATTAAATATAAAACAGAGTCTTAGAACATGTAATACCCATAATGGTTCCTCTTGTCCACTGACTTTGGAGAATTTTTCCAAATTATTTATACCATGTAGTTAAATCTGTTGCTTTTTTTTTTTTTTTTTTTTTGCTGGTAGTGGGTCCTGAACTTAGCCTGAGCGCTGTCCCTCAGCTCTTCAGCTCAAGGCTACCACTTGAGCCACAGTGCCACTTCTGGCTTTTCCTGTTTATGTGATGCTGAGGAATCGAACCCAGGGCCTCATGCATGCAAGGCAAGCACTCTACCACTGAGCTACCTTCCTAGCCTCTGTTGCATTTTTTTTTATTTTAATTTTTTTTGTTTATTGTTTGTTTTTTTTCATTGTTCACTTGGCCTAAGTATTCAGAGCTTCATGTTCCCAGGGATAATTAAGTCTCGGTTATGTTATTTTTCTTTTTATTATTTAAGTAGTTATACAAAGGAGGTGCCAGTTAGCAAACCAGTTTTTGAATACAATATATCTTGATCACTGTCACCCCTTTCAACATTCTCACCTATCCCTCCTCTACCCACTTACCTTACTCTTATTAATTTTATAGGATATATATTGGATTCTCTCCTTTTATTTTTTTATTTTTAGATGACATTGGGGCTTGAACTCTGGGGCTTACTAATTATTTAGACACTCTTATTCCGGATACACATCTTCAGCCCTGTGTTTGTCATTTTTTCTGGTTACTTTTAGCTGGAGTCTACTCCTTGGGTGAGTCACATATGTCAGGCTTCCTGCCATTGCTGGGATGACAGTTTCTGGCACCACTGTATGTGGGGCGAGGGGACAAAGTAGAAGGTACTTTGTTTATACTGGTGGGCTACACAGTGGATGATTCCCAAAGACTGAGCTCTGATTAGAGCTGAGATCAGCCTGATACACCTGGAAAGGGGCAGGAGGAGTGGGTAATGTGGAAAGTGCTGAGACATTCAGTGTTTAGAAGAACAAAATGGGACTTTGGGCCCCTTGGAAAAGAGGAACTAATACCCTTTCCTTCAAGAGAGAGTTGTAAAATAGTTGGCCACACACAGGCATTTACAATCTCTTAAGAAACAAAAGTTACAAATTGATTACAAAAATACAGTTCTAGGAGCCTGTTTAGTAGCATTAGTCTTGTTAGCAACTTAGCACAGTCTGTGGTAAACCACAAAATTGTTAGTGATAGACAAAGCTGCTAGTGTGGCAAACTTGAGTAAGGGAGAGTATTCTTTTGCTTTTTACTGAAAGTGAGAAACAGACTAATGAGAAACAGGTAAATTCCAGAAATTCATAAATTTAACCCAGTCACCACCATGTCAAGATTCCCATTGAGAAAAAATGCATTTTGTGCCTGGGCTAGCCTTGTAATCTCCCAAATAGTCAGTATCCAAATAGCTAGGATAGTTGTGAGCTACCAGCACCCAGCTTCACTGCTTTGGTTTTAAACCTCAATATTGCCCTATATTAAAGTTCTAAAGCAAATCTTTAGATTGAGTTTTTCATTAAAACTTAAGCCATAAAGTCTCCATCAAATCAGTATGTCTGAAAATTGCCTAGTCTATAAAGTATTTGCTAGTACACTTGAAGGTCTTTTGTCTCATAAGTTTGCCTATTCATTATAATTGTAAAACTGGATTGAAGTTGTAAATAGAGAAGGAGCACAAGTATTTCTGCAATCCAAAATAAATGAATGTTGACACAATTAGATAGCAGTCAAATGTTTGATTTATTTTTGCAGACCTCATTGTTTAGTAAAGTACTGTTAAGAACAAATGTTTATTTCACAGAAATTTGTAAGTATGTCTAAGTAGTAATTTAATAATATGTTAGAAAGTCTGACCTGTAACTTCTCTTTACTCTGAGCAGGTTATCTGATACAGGTTTACTTTGATACAGGTTATCTTCTCTATCTTCCTCATGACTTGGTTAGAATTTTGTGGTTTTTCCTTGTCAACTTGAACATTTATGGCATCAGCAAAATATCCTACTTTGTTCCTTACAGTTGTTTTTTCAGGTGTTTTTGTTTTTTGCTGGTCCTGGAACTTGAACTCAGGGCCTAGGCACTATCCCTTGAGTCTCTTTGTGCTCAAGGCTAGTGCTCTACCGCTTGAGCCACAGCACTGCTTCTGGTTTTCTGAGTAGTTTATTGGAGATAAGCGTCTCATGGACTTTCTTACCCAGGCTTTGAACTGTACTCCTCAGATCTCAGCCTTCTGAGTAGCTAGGATTACAGACATGAGTCATCAGTGCCCAGCCTGTTCCTTACCATTTTAAGTAAAGATAAAGTATAAAGTAACAGTTGTTAATGATGCTTTTAAATCTCAGAGTAAAGAGCTACCAACTAAACTGTAGCTTGCAATTTTAAGATGTTCATGAGGCTAGAGATAGAGTACTTGTTTAACATATATAAGGGTCTGGATTCAAGTCAGCATAGGAAAAAAGGGTGGATCTGTGTTTATGTGTATGCATATTTACCTACTTACATATGTATTCATATACATAGCTGTAATTTTTTTCTGTGTATGTGTATACATTAAAAAGGTATATGAACCTCTCCCATTCTACAAAGTATTTCCTTCTGTTGATTTTCTGACAGAAGTGATCTAGCTCTTTTAAGATACTGTTCAAATTTAAACTTGGATTTGCCTTAATTTTCCCTTTCAAAAGTCTTTAATAAATTTCCATTATTCAGTAGTTTCATTAATCTTTCCATTTGACTAAGTATTTTGAAAGCTTAAAAGTTTTTGGTGCCAAGCGCTGGTGGCTTATGCCTATAATCCTAGCTACTGAGGAGGCCAGCCTGGGCAGGAAAGGCTGTGAGACTGTTATCTCCAGTTAACCACCAGAAAACAGGAAGTGGTGCTGTGGCTCAAAGTGGTAGATCTCCTTGAACAAAAAGAGCTCAGGAATAGTGCCCATACCCTGAGTTCTAGCCCCACAACTGACCAAAAAAAAACAACAAACAAGTTTGGTAAGTAACTTTCTACATGACTTTCTAGACACAATTTACCACTGAATTGAGATTATCTCTTTAAGTTTAAATTTTCTATCATGTTGTCTTGATACACATTTTTGTGGACTCCATCACTTTGAACAGCTTAGGCATAGATAGGAAGTGAACAGATGCTGAAATTGCATCTGTGAACAGATCTGAAATTGCAGTGCTTGTGATGGCATGGAGGTTGTCAGTAGGGAACTATTTTCAAGCACTGATGGTCTTGTGAATGAGCTGAGATTGAGAAAGTGAAATCAGTTAACTATCAGGTAAGAGCATTTCAAGCAGTTTGCTTGGAATGTGCAAAAACCTGAGCTGTAGTAGAGAGCTTTGATACATTGCAAGTATTGTTACACATTAGATGTGAGTGATGCTAAAGAGAAGATCTAGAACCAGTACTGGAAATGTTCGGTAAGTACCCTGCCTAATACGATAGCAAGGAACTTTGTGTGACTGGTACTAACACTTAAATTATGACAGAAATTGAGTTTTTAATTTTAAATAGCTACCATTTAGGCCATTGTAGCTCTAAATCTTGGCCAGGACTTAGGGAATTTAAAAATATTTCTGAAAGTTAGCACATGAATTCTTTTTAAGTTTTAATGTTTTATTTCCTATTTATGATGAGGTACTGATTTACTTACTTAGAATAAACACAAATTACTAAATATATCAGGTAGTATTGAGATAGAACAAAAATGATAGGCAAATAAGTTCAGAATGTGCAGGCTGCATATGAAGTTGGCATTTTATTTAAAAGCAACTAGTAGAAACAAAAAATATGGAACAGATAGGACAAATTTAAAATATATAGTTGTAAACAAATAACTACATGAAAATAGATTCAGCATTCCAATTAAAGACAGATTGTTAAAATCTTTATCTTTCCAGGAAACGAGTTACATTTTGCTTACAAGGGAAAGGAAAAGATGGGGAAAATATTTAAACATCAAGAAAACACTATTTTACTGTTCCTGTATTTTTATATTTATTGCGGTGGAACTAAGTGGCAGTTTTCTGATTCCTTCATTTCTTGTCAGAATGCTGCTTTAAGCAAAATCTACCCATTTCTTTTCCCACCATTTACATCACTATGAAGTCATGGATTGCTATTTTATATTCTGAATCCCAATTCATTACTATCATTAGTTGGTTTCTCAAAATATCCAGGTTAATTTATCTTTGTTAATTTACATCATGTGTATGTTTGCCAATATTCTTTTTTTTTTTTTTTTGGTAGGTCATGGGGCTTGAACTCTGGGCCTGGGCGCTGTCCCTTAGCTCTTCAGCTCAAGGCTAGCACTCTACCACTTGAGCCACAGGGCCACTTCCGGTTTTCTGAGTGGTTTATTGGAGATACTTTTCCTGCTGGGGCGGTCTTTAAACTGCGATCCTCAGATCTCAGCCTCCTGAGTAGCTAGGATTACAGCCGTGAACCACCGGTGCCCGGCCCAATATTAATTCTTAATGCTCCTTCAGAATCTATTTCTCTTGTGTTTGTTGGTTCTTTTTTGTATTTTCTACCCTTGTACCTGCTTCTCATTTATTAATGCCAATATCATGTTTGCAAAATTCTAGAAAAATGAGATTAAAATGCCATTGTGCTTTCCATGGATAGATTTATGTTTGGAGTCACTGATTCTGAGAACATCTTGATCAAGTTTGAAGAACTGGGGTTATCTGGGGTACCCAGGTAGATGGAGCCTGGACTGTGATTTATCCTTGCATACTTCTGGTCCCCATCAGCCTTTGAACATGCAAAAAGCTCCTGTTCTTGGATCTGGGCTCTTGTTTCTTTCTTTCTCTCTCAAGATGTCTCAATATCTGGGAGGCTCCTAAGTTCCCTTGCCAGATTTTAAAATGGCACTTAGGCAAAGTTGACCCAAATGCTAGTTTCACTTCTGGATTTCCATAGCTAGCATCTTGGCATAGGAATTCTCCCTTACCTTACTACTAGCTTTACAGTATCCAAGCATGATGTTTTAAGTAAGTGATCTGTCTGTTGTCTTAAGTTACCAGTAGGAGACTTGGTCTCGTTTATCTACTCATTACCAAAAAAAAAAAAAACAACTAAATTTTTTTCTCTATTTTCATTTCACTTGGTTTTTATTCCTTTATTTTAGTATTTATGTCTCATTGGAAAAATTTGTGGATCCTTCATTTTTCCCTTGGAATGACATTCAAACACACCACCTAGTCAATGAAAACCCTTTATACTTCCCCAAATCCAATGCTTTTGTTACCTGAGTACCTTCTTAAGTACTCAATGATAACTACTTTTGTGTGTCCTGGCATAGCAGCACTTTATGCCTGTTGGGTGCTGCTTCCTCTGCCTTGAATACCACTGCCTGCTCATCATCTTCCCAGGACCTCTTTTCCCTGTTAAGTTTGTATTTGTTAGATAAATCCAGTGCCACTTCTTAGGTGGAACTTCTTATTCCAAACTAACCATTCTCTCCCTAGTTTTTGTGTATAGCACACCTAACAGTACATTATATATTTTTGCAATCTGCTTCATATAGATAGTTGTATGTCAGCTTTTCTCAAAACTATTTTTTGAGACATTAAAATGTAGTTTGAGCAGTCAGCATCTCATGAACTGGATAGCTCCATAAAGTCCCATCTAGGAAGTGGTTCTGTACTACACTAACAGGTAGAGAAAGGTTCACAGAACCAATATAGAAGTTTGACAAAGAATGTATTTGACCAATGTTGGAGCTTATGCCTTATCCTTGTGAAATGTTCAAAACAATATAGTAATTGCCTAGATGGCCACTTCTGACTAAGCTTAAGTTTCTTTGTTTAAATTTTGAATTCAGTTTGGAGTTATAAGTAAGAATCCAGGGTGCTGACATCACCTGACTTCAGAATCCATGTGTATGTTTGTGTGGGTATGTTTCTGGGAATCAAGCTCAGAGCTTTATGCAAGCACTCTACCCCAATAGTGTTGTTTTTAATGCAAGCACTCTACCCCTATAAGATCTTTTTCTTTTCTTTCCTTTTTCTGAAGGGTTTTAGAGATAGCACCCAGAGTCTAGTGCATGCTATGCAATTGCTCTACCACTTAGCTATATTCTCAGGCCACCCAGGAATCATTTTTAATTGACATGAAGTACTCATTCCCACTCTTTGAGAAGAGTGAATAGCTTTTTATTTGACCATTATGAATGTTCAAACGTGTATTAAATCAAGTGGCAGATTAAGTAAACATGCCCACTATATCATGCAGTTTATAGCAGATTTCTACCTTTAGGGAAAGGGGAGAGAGGCTGTGACAGAATCATCATTGGGCAGGTTCTAGTTGCGCCACTTTAGACTTTCATGCTTTATGTGTGGCTTTTTCCTCCATATGAAGACATAAATGTAAATCTTAGACAGTTCTAAGATTTCATTAATTTTTACTCCTGTTCTCAGATTTCAGCTTCAAGTTGTTATTCTGTGTCAATTCAATTTCTTAAAGCCTTGATTAACAACAACGAGTTGTTTTAAAATTAAAACTAGTACAGTTTTTCCTTTTGTGGCTTTAGTCATCTCCGTTTTTATCTTTGTTCTTGCTCTCTTGGGCACCCCATGGATAGAAGCCTGTTCTCTTTTTGTATTGCTGTCTTCAGTGCAGTACTTAAGGATTCATTTCAACTGTCATCAAGGGCAATTGGAGGCAGCTATAAGCTTTGCTAAAATTGTTCCTGTGGTTAACCAGCTGCCTGAAACATTCACTACCACAGATTCCACTGAAGGAAGTTACCTAGCAAACCTGCTTTCTACCACTCATGAACAGGATTAGAGAATATTACCTACTTAATTTTTGTGTTGTGCCAATAGGGATATTAAATGAGTTCAACATTGAATTTGATTGTTCATAGAGAATGTGAATTCCCTAAAGCACAAATGGGGTAAGGTTTCCTATTAAAATTAGTCATTGGCTGGGAGCTGGTGGCTCAAGCCTGTAATCCTAACCAGGAGGCTGACATCTAAGGATTGGGGTTCAAAGCCAGCATGGGCAGTAAAGTCCATGAAGCTTGTGTCCAATAAACTACTCAGAAAAAGCTGTAAGTGGTGCAATGGCTCAAATGGTAGAGTGCTAGCCTTGAGCACAAAGAGGCTCAGGGACAGCCCCAACCCTGCATTCAAGCCCCAGAACTGGAAAAAAAATTAGTCATTGGACCAAAAAAATTGTTATTTTGAAGTTTAAAAAGGCTAACTGATAATTGCAAAATAACATCTTTAGTGACTTTATGTGAAATATTATAACCATCTCTCCAGAAGCTCTTTGCCAGTTCCTTTAGAAAAGAATCTTATAAATCCTATGTTACAAATTTTTAAATAGACTATTTTCACATAAGACTCCTCAGGGTATGATATAAACCTGTAGCACTTATCTTTAGCAAGCATATTTTGGCAAGGATGGAAAATATCACATGCCTGTAGTATTGTTATCCAATCAAGAGCCCTTATGTTTAAAAAAAAATCCACCCAAACTTTGTAAGATTCTACTCAAAGATCATGTTAGGAAGGAGGGGGAGGGAGAGAGAGAAGAGAGTTCCATTTACCTGCACTGCTATCCTTGGGTTTCATGGAGAGGCCTCAATTAGTCAAGCATTCCTGTGAGTAGTAACTAGTTTATCTGAACAGTGTATCCCAGGACCTTTTTGCTGTTTCCATTCTCCTGTGAATTGGACCAAACATTTATAGAAACACAAAATGACTAGGTTGTGTCAGGATGGGGTCCCCCTGACCAGTCTGGACTAGATATACAGGAAGATTTCATGATTTCATAAAAAACAAATAGTGGATTTACAGCTATTTGACAAATGAAGTCTGGCCTGTCCCATTGCTCATACACATTGTCTAATTGCTGGCCACTCTTGCCATGTTTGCTTCTCTTGTTCTTGTTCTAAAAACCATCTATGTGGAAATGTGTTTCTTTCCTCTTTATTTCATTTTGTGGGAAAACAAAATGTTCTCCAGTTATGACACATAGGATGGTAGGAGGAATTTCTTTGGTCTTGAATGTATTTTGTATACATAAATTGAAAGTTACTTCAATTATGAATTTTTTTTATTCCTGTTGATGCATAATGTTGAGTAAGCCTTTTTGTAATCATGGGAGCCATTTTAATCATGAGAATTGAAATAAACCTGCTGAGCATAAGTAATAACTGACCTTAATGTCTCTAGCAATAGATTCATAAAATACATTAAAACACAAGTTTGAATAATGAATCCTCTGAAATCCAAGTGCATACATATTGACATGGTAGATGTGCTGGTTTTAGACTTACTCATTTGGAAATAGTTTTAAACACTGGAAGTTGTAAGTGAAAAATAGGTAATAATAATAATAATAATAATGAAACCAAAGAGACTTCAGCCTTGTCCTATCCACAAGGAGACTGAATTTATACTTTTAATAAAAATCCCAAATGCCAATGGCTTTATGGATAACACTAAGACAATTGATAAGCTACTTATTTTTGTAGCTTAGATACTATTGTCCTGTGTATGATGTGCTTTGTCTTAGAGGTACATCCTGTCTTAACACTATTACCACCAGAGAAAGCTAAACAGTGAAGGATACTGCTCAGGAAACAGGGAATGTCTATTCAGCTTCTCAGTAACTCGCAGATCCAACAGAAATCATGGCTATTGTGAACAGTGCTGCAATGAACATGGAGGTGCATGTACCTTTGTATCCTGGTTCCTATTGCTCAGGGTAAATGCTGGGTCATAGGGGAGGTCTATATTTAGCTTTCTGAAGTACCTCCAGACTGTTTTCCAAAGTTGTATTAGTGTACATTCCCATCAGCAATGCAATAGGGTTCCTCTTTCTCCGCATCCCCTCTGGCATTTGTTGTTGGCTGGATTTAGGATGTGGGCCATTCTGACTGGGATAAGAGTTGTTTTTATTTGCATCTCCTTTACAACCAGAGATGATGAACATTGCGTAATGTGTTTCTTTGCTATTTTTATCTCTTCTTCTGAGAAGTCTCTCTTTAGCTCCCTTACCCTTTAATAACTGGTTTGTTAGATTTGAGAGGGATTAGTTTCTTGAGTTCCCTGTATATAATGGATATTAACCACTTGTCTGATATATTGCTGGTAAATATTTTTTCCCAATTAGTTGGCTGTCTTTCTAATTTTGCAGCTATTTCTTTAGCTGTGCAGAAACTTTTTATTTTAAGGTAGTCTCACTTGTTGAGTCTTTCCAATTAGTTGTGACCCTGGGACTTTGTTCAGAAAGTTCCTGCCTATGCCTATAAGTTCAGTCCTGCAGTAGTTTCAGAGTTTCAGGTTTGATGTTAAGGTCTTTAATGTATTTTGAGTTGCTGTTGGTGCATGGTGACAGGCTAGGGTCCACTTTTAGTTTTCTGCTGTGGCCACCCGGTTTCCCAGCACCAGTAGTTGAAGAGGCTGTGCTTCTTCCACTGTATGTCTTTGGCTTCTTTTTCAAATATCAGCTGACTGTAGGTATGTGATTTTATTTCAGGATCTTCTACTCTGTTCCACTGGTCTTCGGGTCTGTTTTTGTGCCAATACCAAGCAGTCTTTGTTATTATGGCTCTATAGTAGAGCTTGAAATCTGGTATCGTGAACCCTCCTGTGTTGTTACTTTTGCTTAGAATTGCTTTGGCTATTCTATGTCTTTTTTTATTCCATATGAATTTTCGGATTGTTTTCTCTATTTCAGTAAAGAATGTCATTTGGATTTTAATGGGTATCGCATTGAATTTGTGTATCATTGTTGGCAGTATGGCCATTTTCACTATATTAATTCTGTCTATCCAAGAACATTTCCTGGTGTCCTCTATGATTTTCTTCTCTAGGCTTTTATAGTTTTCACTAAATAGTTCCTTTACATCTTTGGTTAGATTAATTCCTAGATATTTTTTTCCCAAGGTTATTGTGAATAGTGTTTCCTTGTTTCCCTTTCTGCTAATGCATTGTTGGTGTACAGAAAGGCAACTGATTTTTGTGGGTTAATTTTGTGTCCTGCTACTATGCCCAAGTGGTTTATAAGCTCTAGGAGTTTGGGAGTGGAGTTTTGGGGATTGTTAAGGTATAATATCATGTCATCTGCAAATAGGGATAGTTTAATTTCTTCCTTCCCTATGCAGATCCCTTTAATGTCCTTTTCTTGCCTTATTGCTCTGGCTAAGGATGCCAGAACTATATTGAAGAGGAGTGGAGAGAGTGGGCATCCTTGCCTTGTTCCTGATTTTAGGAGAATTGGTTGTAGTTTAGTATAATATTGGTTATTGGTCTGTCATATATGGCTTCTATTGTTTTAAGGAATGTTTCTTCTATTCCTATTTCTCCAGAGCTTTTAACATGAATGGATGTTGTATTTTATCAAAAGCCTTTTCTACATCAATGGAGATAATCATGTGGTTCTTGACCTTGGATCTGTTGATGTGATGGATTACATTCATTGATTTATGTATGTTAAAATATCCCTGCATCTCTGGGATGAAGCCTATTGATTGTAATGTGTGATTTTTTTTTTGATAGGTTTCTGGATTCTGTTAGCTAAAATTTTATTGAGGAGCTTTGCATCTGTGTTCATCAAAGAGAGTGGTCTGTAGTTCTCTTTTTTTTTGTTGAATCTTTGCCTGGTTTGGGGATGAGTATGATATTGGCTTCATAGAATGAGTTTGGGATTGTTCTCTATGTTTCTATTTCTCTGAAGAGCTTGAGGTGTATGGGTATTAGTTCCTCTTTAAAGGCCTTACAGAATTCCGTAGTTAATCCATCTGGTCCAGGGCTTTTTTTTTGTTGGAAGACTTCTGATTGCTTCCTCTATCTCATTGTAAGGTATTGGCTTATTTAATTGATTTATTTATTTTTGCTTCAGTTTGGGCAATTTGTATTTCCCTAAAACTTTATCCATTTCCGCTAGGTTTTCCTTACTTAGTGAGTATAGATTTTGGAAATAGTTCTTTATAATTGTTTGGATGTCTTGGATGTTTGTTGTAATTTTTCCCATGGCATCCCTGATCTTATTGATTTGGGTCTCCTCTCTTCTTTTTGTAGTTAATCTTCCAGAGACCCATCAATTTTATTAATTTTTTTAAAAAACAGCTTTTTGTTTATTAATTTTGTTTATAGTTTTCTTAGTCTCTATCTCATTAATTTCAGCTGTTATTTTGGTTATCTCACTCTGTCTAGTAACTTTGGGTTCATTTTTTTCTTGTTTTTCTAGCAGTTTTAGTTGGTCTGTCTCTATTTTCTTGATGTGTGCACTGAGAGTGATAACTTTGCCCCTCAGGACTGCTTTTGCCATGTCCCGTGGGTTTCTTTGTGATGTATATTCATTTTCATTGAATTGTAGGAACTTTTTAATTTCTTCTTTAATTTCTTCTATGACCCATGTGTTGCTCAGAAGTGTGCTGTTCAATTTCCATGTATTTGAGTAGTTTCTGTGGTATGCTTTGTTATTGAGAACTAGCTTGGTTTCACTATGATCAGACAGAATATAAGGGATTATGTCAATTCTCTTATATTTGCTTAAATTCTTTGTATGAACTATGATATGATCTATTTGGGAGAAGGTTCCATGGGCTGCTGATAAGAATGTGTACTGGGTTGTTGTTGGGTGGAAAATTCTGTAGATGTCAATTAAGTCCACTTGAGATTTGGCATCAGTTCCCAGCTACAGTGTGACCAGTAGTCCAGGTGTTAGTGGGAGGGGTCTGGGTCAAGCTTTGGGGGTTACTGCCAGTGCTGGTCTCCCGTGGTGGTTGGGGGTGTCCCCTGTGGGGTACTCACATATTAAAAATGTGTTAAAAAACAAGAATAAACAATAAGATGTGGGATTTTTTTCCAATATAAAACTAGATGTCCTTGGAATTACTTTCAGTAATTCTGCATTTTAATTAGCAACGATCTGCCACAGCACCACTGAAAAGCCCCCAACCAGTTCCCACATTTTAATGGTTTGTAAGAGAATGTAATTATCATGCCACTCTCCTGTATTTCCACTATTAAGTATATATCTATATATTTAATAAGTTAAATATGTTTAATGCATATATGTTCAATATATTTCAATATATTCCATGTTTGTATATTTACATAAATGAGTTAAATATGTGTATATATGTATATTTATTTAATGCTTGTTCTTATGCCCATGTCTTACCTGTCATTTTGCTCAAAGCTTGTTCTAAGTGGACTTCTCAGGAAGGGCTCATGGGAACAGTAGTTTCTAAATTCTAATGTCCTAATAACAATCTGTGGCACTTGTCCTTGAAGGTGAGTTTGTCTGGATATGAGTCTTTTCTCATATTTCCACTCTTTTGGTGCTTTAATTTTATTACCCTGCACTTTCTGGCATAAAAAAAATGTTGTTCAAAGTCTGATATTAGTCTTGGGTTCTTTCCTTTAAAAGAGATTTGGTGGAAGGTCTGGTGAGCACATGGTTTTGGAAGTTTGCAAAGCTGGGGCCCCACCCTCGCCCCTCTGGATTGGCGCTCTGCTAGCTATGCTATTGCTCCTTTCATTTCTCAGATGTAAAACCAATAATCACATAAGATAACCATGAAGTAGGGGATATGTATGAAGGATCCAACCTTTCAAGTTAAGGCATCTGTAACAGCAGTGAAATAATACATTTTTTGTAGAGATAAAACAAAATTTAGGGCTGGGAAGGTGGCTCAGTGTAGAGTGCTTGCCTTGCATGCATGAGGCCCTGGGTTCAATTCCTCAGCACCACATAAGCAGAAAAAGCCAGAAGTGACACTGTGGGCTCAAGTGGTAGAGCGCTAGCCTTGACCTGAAGAGCTGAGGGACAGTGCCCAGGCCCCAGAGTTCAGGCCCCACGACCAACAAAAAAAAAAAAAAGCAAAAAAAAAAATTTAAATTGAAGTTCTAGGAGCCAGAGAAAAATAAAACTCATTAGTGACTCATACTTCAATAACTGTGAATAAAATGCTTTTATAGCAAGTAGCTGGTGGCTCATGGCTGAGAGGCTGAGATCTGAAGGTCCATGGTTCAAAGCTAGCCTGGGTAGGAATGTTTCTTACACTCTTGTCTCCAGTTAACCAGCAAAAAGCCTTAGAAGCAGAATTGTACTTCAAGTGGGGGAGTGTGAGCCTTGAGCAAAAAAGCTGAGACAGCACTTAGACCCTGAGTTCAAGCCCCAGTACTAACACATAAAATTAATTACTAATTAAAATGCTAAATTACTGAAAGTAATTCCAAGGGCATCTAGTTGAATATTGGAGACAAATGTCAAATCTCACTGTTTATCCTTGTTTTTGGCACATTTTTTTCTTTGCTATTTTTAACTCCTGTCCATTTCACACTAAGAAAAGACATCACAGTTGGCCCAGCTCTTGAATTCTTTAAATAATGCTTGCTGATCAAATGATCAATATTTAACCAGCCTTATCAGCTCTTTGCACAGACCCATTAACTAATGAAGGTATCCTGTTAGCAAGACTGAGTGGCTGGACAGCCACATGAAGCGTGTTTGCTAGATTCTATCACCCTCCTGTGATTTTATGCCATTTATCTAATTTGCCAATCAAAGCACTCCACTGGATGTTCCCTGAGGAGACATTTTTATAATTCAGAACAGCAATAATCTCAAAATGGCTTTTCCAGGTTTGCCTGGGGATGAGGACACACTTCTGGGAGCTGACATGTCACCCACAGCTCAGCATACCATCCAAGCTTGTGCATGGGATAGACTGATGTCCAGGGCTGGCCTGTTGTAATGCCGAGAATGAAAGAGTAAGAAATTTCTGGGGTTTTGTTGCTGTTTTGTTTCATTTTCTTGTGGTGTCCTGGAGAATGCTCTTCCTTTGTATATAAATCTCAGAATTGGAGCTGATGATGAAGTTACAGTGGAAAACCAAGAGGAGTGGAGGAACAATCTCCAGCCTCCTCTATGAAAGACACTGCATGTTAGGAAAACCTTAAGATTCCGCCATTTAGTCATATTCTCTAGACGCCAGCACTGCCTGACATAAGTGGGTGCCATTGAAATTGTACAATCCCCAAGATGCTAGTGAGGGGCTCCAAGACCCCCCCCCAAAGTCCCCACTTTATCCCCACACAGCCATCTTCCTGCAGCTCCATCTTCCTATTCTCACTGCTATCTGTGGGCATGCTCATCCTTATGTGTCCAAGTCCTGAATGTAGTGGCCTGCCACTTTCTATTTCTGGGACCAGGAGTCTCTACAACCATTGAAGTTTAATCTTTCCACCTGCAATTTGGCTTCTATCTTTCTGTCTCCAAGGAAATCTCACACTGCTTCTTCTCTTCTCTCTTTCTCTTGGCTCCTCAACCCTTTACCACCTCCTACATCTCCCCCTCAATAGATGAACTGGTGTGACCCTTTCACTGAGCAAGAAAAGACTAGGAGGGGACATGGCAAGATCTCCACCAGCACCTGCCAGCTGCCATTGCTGCTTTCCCAGAACCACAGTTACCAGACTACTTTCCACATCCAACTCCAACAGTGTTACTCTCTGCACATTCCCTCTTATACCTTCCCCTTGTCATCCTAGGTCCCCTGCTCTGCCCTGCCCTGCTTCAAGTTCCAAAGCCACCGTCCCAGGGTGTCCACTGAACATCCCCTAGGCTGCAGCTTTCTTGGGGCAGCCTCTCTCTGAGCAATATGTGTCCACCTCTCCCCATTGCCCCTTGTCTGACATCCCTTCCCTGGCGCTTCTTATTCTTCAAGGATTCTGCACATCCAAGAAGCCTTCTGGGATCACAACTTGTTCCCAATTTTTTTCCATGTCAATTTTCTGTGCTGTTGGCACATCGGTGACATTTCTGACATGTTTTCCTTCGACGTGTGAGAATGAGCAGTGAAGAGTGGTGGGGCCTGTTTGAGGGGAAAAGACACAGTTTTCCATCAGTTAGCAGATAGATCTTGGTAGTGTGCCACAGCTCACAACGGCTGCCACCCCATCTTTGGGTAAAGTGCAGATAGGAGGGGATGAGTGAGAGGTGGGTGCACACGGGAGCCAATAGGAATGGATGCTACACTAGGGCTGTCATTATTGGAGATGCAAGAGATATTCCAGGTCTTCAGAAATCCTTGTTCTACTCGAGGTGGATTGGACAGCCAAGAGGACACAGCTCTGCTTCCATAATCTGGAAAGTTCTGGCACAACTGGATACAGGAGCTCCAGCACTCTAGCTCAGTGTTTTCTCCATCTTTCTACTCATGCTTCTATCTGTGGGCATGCTTGTCCAAGTCCTGAATGCAGGTTCTCTCCAGGTTGCAGGAGAGATGTCTTCAGAAACCTGAGCCAGCCCAATAGAAAGGAAACAATCACATGCAGTGAGAATTTTCACTGACCAACTGAGAGGAGGAACATTCCTGGTATCTTAGTTCTTGCCTGATTCTATTTAGGTCTCATTTTTATGGGGGAGGGGATTGCTGGCTAGTACGGGGGCTTGAATATGGAACCCTAGCACTCTCACTTTGCTGGTGTGCTACCACTTGAGCCACACTGCCACATCTGGCTTTTTGCTAGTTAGTTGGAGAAAAGAATCTCATGGACTTTTCTGCCTGGGCTGTCTTTGAACCATGATCCTCTGATCTCAACCTGCTCAATAGCTAGGATTACAGGTATCAGACACCAGCTCCTGGCAGGACTCATTCTTTCAGAAGGCTCTCTCACATGCCAAATAAGTTTTGTTGTGCATATGTCTACATGCGTGTGTATATGTGTGTGTGTGTGCAGCATTAATCAGGACACAGACATAGTGTAAGATACTTTAGACTGAATTGTCAGTCTTGAAACAGATCCCAGAAAACAGCTAGGAAAAAGACTGGGCCTTCACTTGGCTGCCTCACCACCCTCCTGCCATTAAGGAACTTTTCTGGCATATAAGGGACAAATCCTGGAAGGTGCTGTCCTCACTGTCCCTCCCTGAGCCTGAGCTGGTTATAAAACCGGAATGCAAACACCAAAGCAAGACCACAATCTGCTGTCCCACTGGCTCCAACTGGAAAGATGAAGGTGACCTCATCATACTACTGAAGGCAGGAGGGAAACCCAAGGCCCATGTGGTCAGGAGCTGTTCCTCCCAGCCATATCCCAGGCACCCACTGGTTTAGGAGGATCTGTGAAGCCAAGAATGACTGGGTCCTGGATCTCTGTGATAACTGTGGGTCTACTAATGCCCTTGCTCTCCTGTGGGACCTTCTTAGGCAGTGGGCCTGATTCCAATAACAATGCAAAGGATGGCACAATCTCTGGAGCTTTATCCTGGGCCCTGCAGGCTGCTGTGGGCTCTATTTTCTTCTTTTCTTGCTTTCTGAAAGAAGGAAAGTTAAAAGCCCTGGAGATCTCCCTTTTGTGAAGGAAACTGTATTTTCAAACAAGGGCTGATAATGTAACCATGTTTCCCCACAAAAACTCGCTGAAATCTCAGCTCTCAACCAGGGTACACTTCAGCAATTGATTAGGAGAAGAAAGCTCAGGGGGCCTTCCATGGGATGGGTTGCACTTACGTCCTGAGGACTAGGGGGAGGACTGATGGGGGGTGACCCCTGGTCACACTGTCTGCTCTAGGATCAGCTGGCTGCTGCGGGGTGTGCCCAGAGGGTGACATCCAAAGAGTCTCTTGTTTCTGCCGATCTCCCTCCCTTCATTTCCTTGAATCAGTCAAGAGTCAAGTAACAACAATGCTCTGTTGCCTGCATACACTAGGACTTGGGCTCATCTCAGCCATGAGATTTTGCTATGTCTCTGGCCTATGTTGGAAACTAATTTGTTTCCCAGAACTTTTGATTGCAAAACGCCTCCCATTTGCTGGAGAACAGCACTGGGAGGCTCCTGAAGTCATCATGACATCATAAATCCCAACAATCACATTAATCAGGTCTCAGAGAGAAGGCAATCCATGGGGGGAGGGATGGCGGCTTACTATGACAGCGCTGAGCTTGGGCACAGCATTTTTTTTTTTATATCATGAACTTATCCTAAAGCTTCAGTACGACATCTCTCTTTACTTCCTACTCATGCCAATGGGGGCTCAGTGACCTGGGCACCCAGTTCTCTACTTGAACCTGGGTTGCCTGACTCCAGAGTCTGTGTGCTGCCTCCTGCTGGACATTAGCTCCTGATGAGTGACTTTAGGTCATCAGATGGGAAAGGAAGGTGCAAAATACAGAGAGGGAGTTCCCCCAAGCTAGGCTTTGGAGTTTCCCCCATTTTCCCATTTCCCCCTTCCAGTTCTTATTTTGTGTGTACCAGCCAAGGGCGAGCAGGTGGGGTCTCCTCTCTTTGGCTCAAGTTTCAGCTACTGCAGAGAAACCTCTTCACAGCCTTTCACTGTGCCCCAAGGTGCCCATGTCTGTGCTCTCCTGGGTCCTTTTCGATGACTCTGAGTGTCATCGTTCCCCGCCCCCCCCCACCCCACCGACTTCCAGCGACCTTCAGATCTGATCTATTAAATGTCTCTACAGGGTATTCCCATTGACATTGAGCGTGCCATCAAATAGAGCTCAGCAATAAAAGGGGGAGAATTAATAGGCATTTAAATTTCCGAAATTAATGACGAGAGGTCAGAGTCTTCAGAACATCTGTTTCCAGCATTTCCAAGGGACCTTTAATTTTGCAGCCAGTAGTCAGCCATGTGGTTTCCAGCAGTTAATAGTGGCTTTGCATAGCTCTGTGTGTCTGCTGGACAGTGTCTTAGTCCCAAACTCTCTGAAGAGTGAGATCTGTGGGTAGACGTCTATGGACTAGTAGTTTAGAAACCCCAGGTTTGCATTTCCCCGTGTGTTAAGAGCTCTAGACTCTGTAGATGGGTTGCATGCATGAAAACAGAGACATGAAACCTGTGGAAATTGTTTTAGGAAAGTGGAAAGAATGGAAGGGGAAATGACTGACAGAGAGAGGAGACTGATTGGAATACTGATTGGAAGGGTTGCAGTGATTCTCCCCCACCACTGCATATAACTAAAGTATGCTAAGTTTCGGGGGGAGGGAGATTGGTCATGGGGCTTCAACTCTGGGCCTAAGCACTGTCCCTCAACTCTTCAGCTCAAGGCCAGTGCTCTACCACTTGAGCCACAGTGCCACTTCCAGTTTTCTGGTGGTTAATTGGAGATAAGTTTCTCATGGACTTTCCTCCCTGGGCTGCCTTTGAATGCCGATCCTCAAATCTCAGCCTCCCCAGTAGTTAGGATTACAGGTGTGAGCCACCAGCACCTAGTGTATGCTTATTTTTTTATGTGGGTACTACAGCTTGAATTTGAGGTCTGAGCATTGTTCCTTAGTTGTTTTGTTTTGTTTTAATTAAGGCTTATACTCCACCACTTGAGCCACAGCTCTACTTCCAGCTTTTTTTGGGGGGGGGTCCGGTCATGGGGCCTGAACTCTGGGCCTGGGTGCTGTCCCTCAGCTCTTCAGCTCAAGGCTAGCGCTCTACCACTTGAGCCACAGCGCCACTTCCGGCTTTTTTCTTTTTGCTTATGTGGTGCTGAGGAATCGAACCCAGGGCCTAAGGCATGCAAGGCAAGCGCTCTACCATTGAGCCACCTTTCCAGCCCCTACTTCCAGCTTTTTGATGGCTAATTGGTGTTAAGAATCTCATGGACTTCCCTGGCCAGGCTGCTTTGAATGGTGATCCTCAGATGTCAGCTTCCTGAATAGCTAGGATTGCAGGCATGAGCCACTGGCACCTGGCTAATGTATGTTTCTCCTTTCAAAAAAGTTGTAGACATTGAGAGTTCAAAAGAGTAGTCCTTGTACTGAAGAAGGGGATCTGCTACTTTCTAGAGCTGCATTGTCCAATATGGCAGCCACTGGCCATGGATGACCGCTAAGCAACTGAAATTCAACCCATCTGAGCTGAAAGGTGCTGGACTTGCAAACATTACCCTAGATTTCAAAGACTTACTAGGTAAGGAAGTGTAAACATCTCATTAGCCAGAAGTCAGTGGCTCATACCTGTTATACTAGCTACTCAGGAGGCTGAGATCTGAGGATCACAGTTCAAAGCCAGCCTGGGCAAGAAACTCTGTGACTCTTTTCTCCAATAAACCACTCAGAAAACTGGAAGTGGTGCTGTGGCTTAAGTGGTAGAGTGTTGGCCTTGAGCTGAATGGCTGAGGGATAGTACCCAAGCCCAGAGTTCAAGCCCCATGACCGACACCCAAAAAAAATCTTATTAATAATTTCTGTATTGATGAAGTTAGTGAAACAGTATTTTGGATATATTGAGTTATATAAAAATGTTATCAAAATTAATTTGTTTCTCTTTTTGCAATAAAGGAGATTTATTATGCTGCAGCTATGGAAGATAGCACCTCAGTACATCTTCAGTGGTATAGACATTGGCTTCAGGTTAGAGAGAATGGAGTAGGAAGGGCAAGGAATGAAAAGGGTATTTATTAAAAGCAATCTCATCTTGCAGGTCAGCAGCTGGAGAATTTTAAATTGCACACCTGATTCACATGCTTGTATAAGACACCCTTGCTTTCAATTTTCATTAGCTTGGTAGTTCTCTGGTGAGGAGAGTGGGTGGATTTCCTAGGGTGTCTTCTGGAAGCTTTGGTGAACTCTTTGGTGTCACAGTGTTGGAGTTGGGGACTACTGATATGTAAACTGTTGGGTGAGTGTAACATGGGAAGTCCCATAACTACCAGAGCAAAACAGTCAGACACAAGAAAAGAATTATCCCAGGCCAGGTGTCATGGTTCATACTTGTGATTCCAACTATTCAGGAAGCAGAGATAGGAAAGTCACAGTCTGAGGCTGGCTCAGGAAAAGTTGACATGAGTCTCTATCTGAAAAGTAAAATAAGGGTAAAGACATTGAGAATGTGGCTTAAGAGCTCGAGTGCTTGCTTTGTTTAGGAAGGTGAGGCCCCGAATTCAGTCCCTGCTCCACCAAAATTATCCTTTGATCTTTATCATTTTGAATGTCAACACGATGCCAGCATTTGAGTATGAATCAGAGTCTAAGGGTAGGAGAAGACTAGTGCCCAACAAAAGACAGGCATTCAAAGAGAGAGCACAAAATTCTTCTCCCTTTTTGTTCTATTAATGCCTTCAGAAGATAGGAGAAAAATTAGTTTTAATTATCGGAGCCCAGACCAAATCCTCCCTTTCTTTTTTCCTTTCCTCCTTCCCTCATTCCCCTTTATTTTCCTTCCTTCCTTGCTTGCATCTTTCCTTCCTTCCTTCTTTCCGTCTTTCCTTCCTTCCATTCTTTTTTCCCTCTTTCCTTCCTTCTTGGAATCCAGCAATTGCTTAATCAAGGAAGGACGTACGTCTTGTTTTATCTTGAACAACGTTGTTCCCCACTTAGAAATTCAAAGCACTGTTGCTAGTGCTGCTCAGTGTTTGAATTGCCAACATAACACAGGACCATGGCATTTCCCATAATGCCAGCAGGAGATTCAATCCTCTATCACCTTTACTACAGCTTGCACTGTATCTGCACTTGAGTCCTTGTACATGGAAATGAATGCCATTTTACAGAAAGTTCTTTTCCTTTGTTTCCCTTTTATAAAACATTTGGGATTTTATATCAGTTTTTTTAAACTTACATGTGTACATAAACGATACTGCTAAAGAGTAAGGTTTAACAAAGCATTTTTTTTACAGACATGCCTTATTGCACTTGGTAGAATACAAACCATTGCTGGAACACATGCATGATTTCTCTGGACTCCGGAATGGGAAGGCAGTGCCCAGGTCTGCCCTACAGTGGCCCTTCTTCCAAACAGCTCTGTGCTTCTTGTCCTTGGCACTCACTCATTACCCACCCATTGCCACACACATACATTTATCATCTTCTCTCTTGTAAGGAAGAGCAGGGGTCCTTCCTGTGGGATCCAAGCATGTACAAGCTATGCATTGGACATACTCTCCACCACAGAGCCCAGCACAGGTCAAGCAGGTGTTCTACTTTGTGAGTGAATGTATTAATTCATGGAGATAAAGGGGACTTGGATCCAGAAGACAATAAAAGTTAATGGGACTGAGTGCCACTGGAGGAGGGGATGTGGTTGACAATTCCAGGGGACCCAAGAAGTTGGGCTTTGGTAACAATAGTGAGCCTGGAATGGTGTACAATTATGTAAGTTCTGGTCAAGTTTGAAGGCCTTAGAAGCAGAAGAGAAGATGGTATGACTTTAGTCTGAATCGGAGTCCAGAGGCAGAAGATCCAAGTACAATCACACACACACACACACACACACACACACACACACACACACACACACACACACACACAGAGACAGAGACAGAGACAGAGACAGACAGAGACAGAAAGAGACACAGAGAGAGAGGTATCTTACTTGTACTGTTTTGTTCTGTTGAAACCTTCCTTTGGGGAGCACTGTTTTGCAGAGGCTGGATTTGTCTCTAGCAAACGTTCTTGTTGCCCCAGTATTGATTCCTAACCTGAGACCACTATGCTCACCCCCAACCCCAAACAGCTTTTGGAGATTAGGATTACCTGGTGGGAGTGCTAGAAGTCAACCCATTCTGGTGGATAACTGGAAGGGCAACTGTTCCTTTTACTCTTCCTCTCCCTGATTCTTCTCTACAAAGTTCTTTGAAGTGTGTGCAGCACATCTGGAGCTTCACATCTGGCCTGTATGATGTGGAGGAACAGAGCATTCTTCTTCAGTAGAAGGTCTGGATGCACATACATGAAGTGTTCATGTATGAATCATATAATAACACAGTGCACATGGGTTTAGACAAAGACTTGAGTGTTTTCCTGCTGGACTCAGAAACAGTTTAACTATTTTTAAGCCTTAGTCTCTTAACCTTAAGGTGAGAATAAAACTTAAAAATATATCCACTGAGTTGTTGTGAGGGTCAGATAAAATATGATGTAAAACATAAGCCCTGATACTCAACTTGTACAGTCTGTTAAGTACTAGATAAATATTAAATGAAAAGCAATGTTAAACAAGACGATAGGAGGTTAAAGAGAAAAAGACTTTTGTCTTCACTGTATTCAGAGCCTGACCTGTGTGTGACTCATTTCATTCTGTCCTGGCTCCTCTTCCTTCATCCCTTCACATCTCCTGTCCATTCCTCTCACTGACTGTGAGTCTCAATAACCTAATTTACACAGATGTATCACACTAGGTGGTTGCTAGCCTCCAAGATGGCTTCAGTGATCCCTGCCACCTTTTTTTTTATTTTTGGGTTCCGGTTGTGGGGCCTGGGCGCTGTCCCTCAGCTCTTCAGCTCAAGGCTAGTGCTCTACCACTTGAGCCACAGCGCCACTTCCAGCTTTTTTCTTTTTGCGTATGTGGTGCTGAGGAATCGAACCCAGGGCCTCATGCATGCAAGGCAAGCACTCTACCACTGAGCCACCTTCCCAGCCCCCCCTGCCACCTTACACTCATGCCCAGAGCTGCTTGCTACCACACTGGAGAGGTTGAAAGCACTAGAACATTAGGATACTGCCCTCTCCCTGCCACTCTTCCCCAGGTGCCCCAACCCTATGGGTGTTGGTGGTTCCTGTCTGTAAGTCTAGCTACTCAGAAAACTAAGATCTGAGGATGGAAGTTTGAAGCAAGCCTACACAGAAAAGCACATGATCCCCTTACCTCTAACTAACCGCCTAAAAAGCCGGAAGTGGAGCTGTGGCTTAAATGGCAGAATGATAATCTTGCATGAAAAAGCTTAGGAACAGTACACAAGCCTTGAGTCTCTCTCTCTCTCTCTCTCTCTCTCTCTCTCTCTCTCTCTCTCTCTCTCTCTCTCTCTCTCTCTCTCACACACACACACACACACACACACACACATATACACACACAAAGCAAACCACTTCTAAACAAATACTAAATCCTCAGCACCAGAGAATATTACGATTTAGATATGAAATTGAAGATGTAGCTATGAAATACTTTGTTATGATGGCAGAAAGATTCAATACATTGTTCAGAAAATTATTTAGTTTTAAAAAGTGGTTTTGAAGGTAAAAACTGGATCTGCAGCCAAGAAAGTATGTACATTTTTTGGTGGATTTTCACAGCTTCCCACCAGGAGTAGAAATCAGGCCTCATGGTGGAGATGATCCAAGAACACAGAAAATCGAATTCCCCCAAATTGGAACGGCTGAAGTGCATTGGACTGTTCAGCCCTGTGGAGAGTAAAAGGAAATTAATCTTTTGGAGCTGATCCAAAGGAGAACATCATACATTAGATATTCATTTAAGATGCAGGAATCTGAGCATTCCATTGTACCCAGATGTAAGGTGTCTTGGATGTTCTTCAACAAAGTAGGAAAGGGATGTAACTTTTTTTTTAAGAAACAGTGTACTAAAGCTCTTCTTAGCAAGGTATTCTCTGCCATGTTGGCCATTCATTCCAACAAACCAGCTTGGCCAATTATGGAAGCCAAGTGGGAAATGGATGATCATTTGTCTTCAGAAAGCAAAAGACAGCTATTTCTATGTTTTCATTCTGAGTCCTTGAAATTCTCTCAAGCATCCTTGAGCCCTGGGCACTGGTGACTAATGTGTGTAATCCTAGGTACTCCGATGGCTGAGATCTGAGGACTATGGTTCAAAGACAGCTCAGACAGGAAAGTGCAAGAAACTTTTTTCTCTGATTAACCAGCAAAAAGTCATAAGCAGAGCTATGGCTTAAGTGGTTGAGTGACAGCTTTGAGTGAAAAAGTTAAGGAACAGCCCCCAGATTTCAAGCCCCAGTATGAGCACCAAAAGCAAACAAAGTCCTTGAGGATGAAGTCAATGTGTGTTGAGCACAACTGAGAAAGGAAAAGTAAGAATTTGCAAAAGCTGTTATGGATCTAAGGGATTTTGATGACCCTAAAGAAATGTTTCAGGGAAAGTTAGCATGAATCATCTACACAACTTCTGCAGGCAAGGTCAAGAGTTGTGTGTATCACTTCTTTCTGCCACAGCCATTTGACTTTACCAAAGATCTACAAGAAGAACTTCATGGTGACCTTCAGGGTCAGCACACAGAAGACCCTCTCTCTGAGGAATATGTGGAAAGAGAGATCACATTTCAAGCAAGAAAAGAGCAGCCTCCAAAGAAAAAGCAGAGCAGTGGAGTTGGGCCAGGAAAGGAGAGGTGCTATGCTATATATGAGGAGACAATGAAGACTCTGCCTAAGGAGGCCTTGTAGAAGGGTTATATCAATTTTTGCTCTGAATGATTGTGTGTGTGTGCATGTGCGCGCGCACACACACACACACACACACACCCCAATACTAGGGCTTGAACTTAAGGCCTGGACACCCTTCCTTAGCTTTTGTACTCATGGTTAGTGCTCTACCCCTTAAACCACAGCTCAACTTCTGGATTTATCATGGTTAATTGTAAATAAGAGTCACATGAACTTTCCTGCCTGGGCTGGCTTTGATCCTCAAATCTCAGCCTTCTGAATAGCTAAGAATTATAGAGATAAGCCACCCACACTTAGCTAGAAAGATTTTTTCAAAGAAGACCAGTAATAAGTTCCTCAGAGGGAAGAGGCTGGAAAGAGCAGCAACTGCGTTGCAAAAGACACACGAGTTCTAGGTCCTTTCAGAACTCCAGGACAAGCAGTGGACCAAGTTGTTGTTGTACCACAACTTCTTCAGGGGAGCTTCTAGAGGTGGCAGAAGCCGGGAGAGGATTGTCCAAGTGATGCTGAAAAGTGTAACACCTACATTGGGTCCTTTGTCCTCCTGGTCTTGAAGAATGAGTCCACCGAACAGAGAGAAGAATAAAACAGCAAAGATGTATATAATGAAAAGATAAGCAGAGCTCCCACTAGATGTGAAAGGTCCCAAAGGGAGACACTACCTGGGGTGCATTATGCAGGGGTTCATAAGGTGTCTCTAGGAGAAAGCTACATGACTCTCATGCTCATTGTACAGCCTATGGGCCATGTCAGTTTCCAGATCCAATAAGAGAGTCCCCACAGCTCTCCAGGAGCTGTTTTGTCCCTCTGATTGGATGGATGCCCCTGACAGTGCACACCCCTGGGAGCCATCATGCTTTTGTTCATGTATAAGTTTTCTAGGGGACAATGAGTCATGATATCATGCTCAGGAGCATATCTTGTCCAATTTAATCTTCACAACAGACAGAATTCTCTATTCTTTACCAATTATGAAGAATTTCAGAGAAGTTATCTCAATTCTGCTTGTGTGCCATCAAGTGCCTGTGTTATGTGGACTCAACGTCAGATCTTTCTGATTCCCTAGTGCTTGTTCTTTTCCCACTCACCGGTTGCCTTTAGAACTGTCTTTTGTGGACACCAACAGGAGAGATTGGAAAAGCCTGGAAAGGCCTGGGACTCTTGCTCACTACTGCAGTGGCTGGCTGGTATTATAGGGTGGTACCAACTGAATGGACTGGTCCAGTGCTCCCCAAAGCCAGCATGTGGCAGTTTTTCCCAACTACGATTGTAAATAGCTGATACTCAAACTCGGATCATTAGGCAGCCTAGACTGGCTCCGACTTGATCCCCACATCTTCCCTCATGTTTATCTCAGAAACATGAGTACAATGCAGGGAGGCTGCCACGGGCGAGCATCAAGTCCATCTCCCTGGTTCCCAGCGCATCCCCAGGCTGCCCAGAGAGCAGGGCCTTCACATGGCAGTTCCAGTCTGTTCCAGGCATGGTCTCCAAGTGTCTCTGGGACCCTGAGTGTGGCCTCGTCGCCTCCTGGTCCCTTCTGTTTAGATGGTGCTTGACAGTTTATGCTCATAGACATTTCTTGCTGCTTCTGCTAAATTGGGAGTTTGCAAACTCTTGCCAGTGGGCTGAATCCTGCTAGTAGCCTATTTTTGCTATTGGAACTCATCCAGCTCATCCTTTCCTGACTTGTCTGCTTTCCCTGCCTTAGCACCATTGAGTGGCTGCTATGGAGTCTATCAATAACCCTCACAGCCTAGAACATTTGTTCTTGGCACTTTACAGAAAACATTTGCTGGTGTGCTTTAAACAGCAACATAAGAACATGTAATTATTCTCATTATTTTCATTCAGAGGTAGAAAGACAAATTTGACTTAAAAAAAAAAGCCAAGTGGGTCAGCAACCACTTAAATATGCCCTTAAGAACACAGAGCTGGTTGGCAGGGCCAAAGCAAAATCCAAATGTTCCTACTCCAATGCAAGAATGTGTATTGGAAAAAGGAAGAGTAGGAGGAGGTAAGAGGAGGTAGGAGACGGTGGAAGGAGGCAGGAGAAGGTGGGAGAAGATAGGTGATTGGCAGTAGAAAGGAAGGGCTTCTCTGAAAGCCCTTTAGGTCCGCTATGTCTTGGAGAACAAAATGGCTGTTACCGGCAGTCAACCCAAGAGAAGACCAGCACCGAACTCAGGTTTCAGGTTTAAAATACCAAAGGCTCTATGATATTGTATTCACTTTTTATCCCCTAATTCCAAAAACAATCAGAGTCTTCCCAACCACTAGGTGTGCAGGATGTAAAGGTGGACAGGGACTTATGGGAAGGAAGCAGGAGTCTTGGAGTGGAGCCAAGGGACATCTTTCCTTACCCCACACCCTCTCAATCCCCTACCATACACAGAACTGGATTGGCTGAGACAGCCAGGGTAATAGCACCCTTTCCAGTACCACCTAGAACCAAGGACATTTCTCACTGGTTAGTCTCAGGTTCTAATCCTGATGCACCTCATATATATACATATATATATATGTATACATATATATATATATATGTGTGTATGAGAGCAGCGCTTGAGTGAGAAGACCAACCAGGAAGGGAGAAGGGGGAGGAGTCAACTTTGGAGATGGGGCATAGCAGCAGCACTAGCAGTGGGGCCACAGGGTCACAAAGCTCAAGTGGCCAGGTGCATGACTGCATCTGTAAATGCTCCTCCTCGATGGTGCATGGTGCAATGTACAACCCGTGCAGCATTCATGGCTGCTCTGAGAAGGGCCAATTAACTCAGCGTTTCCAGAAATGGATTTTGGAAATATAGGGTTAAGTCCAACACAACAAACATATATACCTATACATACACTCATGTATATATGCATATATATTCATACACACAAGTATTTGTATGTAAGAAAGAAGGAAAGAAGCAGGATCAAACTAAAATAGTAAAGAGAGAACCACAGCTCAAAACTTTTGTGTTGATCTACATTATTAATGACCAAGGCCTTCCCTGCCTTGGAGACAGAGATCTAATAGAGGTTTTAAGAAGTCATTTTGCATGAGAAGGTCAAAGGGGAGGAGCAAGAAATAGGCTGATTTGGGACCCGGGCACTCCCTGGCGCCTGTGTTTCTCCTCTCCTCTCCACCAGAAGGAAGAGCGCTCCCAGCTAGCCCTGCTAGTGGCACATCAATATTTTTCCATCAATTTTCTTCCAATCCCCTTAAAAACAAGATGTTATCAGTGGGAGCCAATTTCATGAAGTCTAAGGAAATGAAGTGCTGGGCTTTCTGGGAAATGTGGTAGGCTCCCAATCTCCCAGAGGACTTGGGGACACACTGATGGCTGGGCACCACCCCCCAAGCTTCAGATTCAGTAGTTCTTTGGATGGGATTCAGGAGTTGGCACTTATGACAAATTCCCAGACGACCCTGATGCTGCAAACTCAGGATCCACACTGAGAACTTGTATATGGGAGAATGGTAAGTTTAACAACGGGGGCCTTGGATTCGGACTGCCAGCATCTTTGCCTTTGCTCCCTCTGTGACCTGGAGCACATTACTTGAATTAGTCTGAGTTTGCACTGCTGCAATGAAATACCCCAGGCAGCTGACACACAGAGAGATGCAGTAGCGAGTCAAGAGTCAGAGGGAAGAGAGAGAAAACATGGAGATCCCATAATCCTCTTTGAGTTCCCCGTCCCCATTGGCTTTAAAACCTCCCACTGGGCCCATCTCTTAAAAGTTTTCCTACCTGGGGCTGGGAAGGTGGCTCAGTGGTAGAGTGTTTGCCTTGAATGCATGAGGCCCTGGGTTTGATTCCTCAGCGCCACATAAGCAGAAAAGGCTGGAAATGGTGCTGTGGCTCAAGTGGTAGAGCGCTAGCCTTGCGCTGAAGAGCTGAGGGACAGCGCCCAGGCCCAGAGTTCAGGCCCCATGATCGACCAAAAAAAAAAAAATTCCCTACCTCCCAAGAGTGTCACCCTAGTGACCATGGTTCTCTGGGGAGATCCAACATTCACACCATAGCATTATTCAAATTCTTTACACCCACCATCACTGATTTTGGTATTTTTTTTAAAAGTGAGATTAAATGTGTTCATGACACACATACAGCACAATGCATAAAATGCAGTCAGAAGTCCCTGGCCTTCAGACCCCTGAGCTGAAGAGCAGGAGCCTGATGAGGAGTAGCACAGTAAGAAGAGGGGATGGTAAGACTGGCAGGTGGGGCCAGCTGGTAGACAGGAACTCTCCAGCCCCAGATATGTCTGGGGGCTGCCTGACCATCCTGTCTGCCCACTGGGGACCAGGAGGAAGAAGAGGTGGCCGGTCTTAAGCACTCTCCATTTGGTCAGTACTTCCACAAGCACCATCCCATTTGATCTTCTCAACAACCTGTAAGAAGAACCTTAAGGTGGATAAGGACTCCTGGACCTGCAGATCAGCAGTTCAGCCATGGTCAGGAAGTACAGACAGGGTCAGCTCCAGGCAGCAGCTCCCATCAGGTCCCCTTCCTAGCCTCTTGCTGGCCAACCTCCTGTCCAGGTTCCTTACTGATCTTCTGAAGTCTGGGGTCAGGCTCATGTTCCAAATGAGGCCAGTAGCATAACTGAGGATGACATTCCCCCTCTCACAGGGTCTTGGGACTTCCTAGAATGGTAGCTTCTACATCAAAAAAAAAAAAACCCTCAAGGATCAAGTATAGGGTGGACTTCTTCCAGTGGGCTTAGTGAGTGGTCCTCGGTGCTTGAGGACTAGTATATGGTGGTGGCTCAGAAAGGAAGAGTGGGAAAGAAAGAGGGCTGGGTGCTAGTCAACTGATGACCCCTTTGGGGGTCATGTAATTGATTTGTAGTAGAACACAAGATCATATTCTGTTTTTAATTGTGGGAATGTCTCAGGTACACTGGCTCATGCCTGTAATCCCAACTGCATAGGAGGTGAAGATGAGGAGGATTGGGATTGGAGTCTGGACAAAAAGCTAGTAAGACCTCCATATCAATTAATAAACTGGGCATGGTTGAATGTATCTATGGTCCCAATTATACAAGAAGCCCATTCAAAGTCATATTGTGGTCTGAGGCCGGGCCCAGGCAAAAAATGAGAGACCCTACATGACAAATAATTTTGGCAGACAAGGGTTGACAGAGCACTTACTTAGCAAGTATAAGGTCCAGTCCAACTGGAGAAGGAGAGGAGGAAGAGGAGGAGGAGGAGGAGGAGCAAGAGGAGGAGGAGGAGGAGGAGCAAGAGGAGGAGGAGGAGGAGGAGGAGGAGGAGGAGGAGGAGGAGGAGGAGGAGGAGGAGGAGGAGGAGGAGGAGGAGGAGGAGGAGGAGGAAGAAGAAGAAGAAGAAGAAGAAGAAGAAGAAGAAGAAGAAGAAGAAGAAGAAGAAGAAGAAGAAGAAGAAGAAGAAGAAGAAGAAGAAGAAGAATAAGAATTTCAAACCTAGTGTCAAGGAATGAGATATGGCACAATGGGTGTCATTTAGCACCTTTCATATCACATCATGAAATGCCTTCAAACTCTTCTTACACGTAAGGGAGACTGTGTAAAAAAATCTCTATCCTAAAGACATTTACAATCCCAAAAGGCCCATTTAGTGGCTGAAGATTATCTAGTGCTGATAAAAGGAGAAATGTGGTTAAATCAGAAAAACAGACAAGCCGGGATATGTGGGGGACATATTAATTTTCAGGCTGTTTCCGTCACTCCCGAGGAGCTTATGAGGTTTGTGATATGTTTGTGTGCATGTAGCTGTCACCTAGCTGTAATTTACAATGTTTCCTGGGTTGACAAGGGGCAAAAATAGATTCCTGATGACAGCCTTTGTTCCTATGGGCACTTCAAGTCCCTCTGATGATGTCCCTTGGATTGAAATTGGATTGGAAAGAACACAGGAGAAAAAAAAAAGCACACCTTTCCTTAACAGAACAATGATGAAAACACACAGGGCAGGAGGCTGCTGCCGACAGGGAACTTCCTCTGACACCTACCTGCTGTTGGTGTGTCAAGCAAAAGCAGGGATAGGGGAGTTGGTCTGGGCACAGCGAACTCAGCTGAGTGACCAGGGCTACCTTGGCCAGTTTGTGGCAGAAGCAGTCAAACATCCCAGGACAAGAAGTTACTGCAGAGCAAAGAGCAGTCAATTCCTGACCTCTTACAGCTTCTCATTTTAATGATGTGGCCTTCCAAGACCTGAAAGCATCTAAGCCATCAGCACACTGAAATGTTAGGTGTTGGCTTTGGCTTCTCTAGCCCCATAGCTGCCATCCTTGCTGAGCCCACCTTGCCTAACTTTGTGGATAAGCCTCAACAAAGCCATGTACACATATAGGTGTACATGTTCTCTCTCTATTAGCCCCAGCACTCCACCCCACAAGTAGTCTGGGATTATAAACACAAGTCACACTCCTGGCCCAAGATCAATATTTCTAACATGTTCCCATGCTGGTTTGGGAACCCCTATATCATGTGGTCACACAGTCTCCTTCCAAGGCCTTACAGAGAAGCTACGGATGTGTTTATACCATCACATATATTTTTATAAAATAAAAAAATAAGATATATGACGATTATTTTCTTAAAGGTGATTTCTTGCATGTGTGTATGCTATGGGTTTTGCATACCCTGGATCTGACTAGACCACAGTATCCTCCTTCAGCCATATTTTTCTTGCTTTTTATCTCAGATCAGATCTGTCTCCTATTACAAAGTCCAGCCAATGAGGCAAAGCTGCCCCCAACCCAGCAGGCTAGGATTTTCTAAAGTACTTAAGTCTGGGCACATAAATCCACCATACAATCTGTCTGCAGGCTTCAGATAAACAGAGGATTCGCATAGCTTAATGTATTAAAGTGATCTCCGGGGCTATCAAGACACCCTGGTGGGAGGCTGATTTGATATCTGAAGGGATGTCATTCACACTCTTTGTAGAGAGATTGCTACCCAGACCTGGGAAGTCAGCCTCTGGCTTGCATTAGTAGCAATAAGGAAGCCCCTTTATTTAGTATTGGAAGGGGTCTTGCTGTCAGATGGTGAGAGCCAGAGAAGAGTGGGTGTCCTCCCCTGCCCCTCCCCTTACTCCAAGTCTTCCATCAGCAAGAACTGTGGGGACCCTTCAGCAAGGGTTTAAGAGCCAGGAGAGAAGAAAGTGAGGAAGGAAAATCTCTGCAGGTCTGTCCAATTGGAGTACAGTTGGGCCACAGATAAAATTTTGTAGCTGCACCAAGTCAAATTCATCTTAACAATCTATTTGCATTACACTAATATACTCAAATTATCACATCAATGTTATAATCAATACAAAAACAATGAGATATTTGACTTCACTTTTCATGGTTTTTAATTTTCCTTTTGATCATACTGGGGTTTGAACTCACAGCCTTATCACTTGTTAAGCAGATGCTTTACCACTTGAGCCACACCCCTAGCCCTTGCAGTAAGCCTTTAAAGGTCAATGTATCTTTATATGTACAGTTTACACTTTAGAATTTACATCCCAATCCAGGCACTAAACTATCAACAGTGAAATGTAGTCTGAACAAGAGAACACAGTTCTGTTTGATGAAAACTTGCTCAGTTTTAAGATTTGTATAAAAAGTTAAATGAAAGCTTCAGAGGCTCCATTGAATTAGCTATATTTTACATATAGCTCAAAGATTAAACAAACTGTTAGCCCGGACCTGGGGACATCAGATTCCACAAAGCAATGGAAAGGTCTTTGTGGTAAGAATAGAGCAGCTATCTGCAGACACTACAGGACAGACAAGGGAGGAATCTGGAATTTGTAAAAAAAGAAAGCAAAAAGAGAAAATCCAAGGTGGGTGGCATTCTTCATACCATCTCTGTCCCAGGAATAATGGCTGCTCCACTATGTCCACTGCTTACCTGTGCAGTACACAATGTGTGTGATAAGTTGTTAGATTCAGTGCAGAGGGTAGAAAGTGCGCCTCTTAGTCGCTGCTGTGTCTATTGAGCCAGGCTCTGTGCCTGATAAGAGGGCTTTCAGAATTGGAAGGAAGACTAAGTAAAAAAAAATGCCCTAATTCCTTTCAAGGACAAGGTAAGGTGGGGTGTCAGAGATTCTGTCTATCCATGAGAAAATCAGCCCACAGGCAGAAATAATATCTGAGTGAGAGGAAAAGACCAGCCTGTGGCTTACTCCTTAGCTTCTATGGGCAGGCTGTACAGTGCCCCACATGATCTTGCACAAGTGAGAGAAGTAGGCCTTGTGTGTTAGTGGATGCAGGCCTATGGCACTTTGCCAGTGGCTCCAAATTTGTCTAAGGAAACACAGAAATGGCCCTTCTTCCACACTGGCTGCCTTCCCAGCTTCTATCCCATTAAAGGCACTGCTCTCCCAGAGTGGAAATTGCTCCCTCTCCTGTGACATCCTTTCTGAGGGAGGCTCCCGGGCCATCTCTTCCCCCTACCCCCCCCCCCCCAGTGGCACAATCATGTCTCTGAGAGATACAAAAGCCTAGCTCAGCTGGTCCTTGGTTGGCCAGTAGAATTGCCTGACTATACCTGCTACCCATGGCTGCTGGCTGGTCTACTTGCGTGTGTACTGGTCCCTTTCTTGAAATGGCCTCTCAGCTACCTTTTAGTCAATTCCTGCTCCACTACTAGGGAGGGGGCTCTCTGATCCTTTCATTTGGGTAAATCCTAATCCATAGCATCCTGCTCTGAGCTTTTTCCCTGGACTGAGCAGGCTGTTAAGTGTTTACTTCTCTAAGTGGGACCACAGGAAGGATATGGCCCAGGGTTCCAATTTGTTCTCTCTTCACTCGTTAACATCTGACCTGGCAGGGGGTGTTTGCTATGTGTTTGATGCTCCCAGCTTGTTCCACTCAAGACAATGATTGGCAAATGGGAACAAATCCATGTGGCTTCAGGAATTGTATGGACTGTGTGGTATTCTGGGTACTTTGAGTTTTAGATCTACATAGGTAGAAGTGACTATTATACTCTTTTTTTTTTTCAGCTAATGAAACAGGCACAGAGGGGGAAATAGCTCCCTGAAAAGGACTCAGGTAGCACCCTCTGGTGTCTAACTCTATAGTTCACGAAGTCATATGGGACATGGTTGTACTTTCTCTCCTCAGTGATTACCTCCCCTCTACCCTCAGTGATTACAAAGATCTTACTCCATCATGCACAAGTTTAGGGCTTCTAACCAATAGCCTTATGTCATCCATGCATATGTGTGTGTGTGTGTGTGTGTGCGCGCGCGCGTGCACGCATGCATACTAATACAGGGGTTTAAACTCAGGGCCAGGGCACTCTTGCTTAGCTGTTCCACTCCAGGCTGGTGCTCTCCCACTTGAACCACAGCTCTACTTCTAGGTTTTTGGTGGTTAATTGGAGTGTCATAGACTTTTCTGCCCAAGCCGGCTTTGAACAGTGATCCTCAGATCTCAGTTTCTCAAGTAGCTAGAGATTACAGGTATGAGCCACCAATACCCAGCTTTCACCTGTGAGTCTTTGAAGATCTATTCCTTTTCTTCTTATCAAGCTGAGGGGCCTTTGTGGGATTTGTGCCATTCATCTTTCTACAATCTACAGTTCTTGACAAGTTGTAAGTATTTTGTAAATATTTATTGACTTGGATTATCCATCAAATTATTTGTTGATTTATTCTGTGAAACTCTAATGGTGAATTCTCTGGAGTCAGGGCAGAAAGTATTTTTTGAGCAGATGGCTCATTCCAGTACCCATCAAATTATACTTGATGGGTCATTTTCTAAGCACAGGGCCAGCCCTGAGGCCATAGATAGAACAAATTTAAATTCATGATGAATTCATTAAAAATTCTAGGACAAGAAATGTTTCAGAAGCACTAATGACATCCCCATTTAAAACAAAATTAATTCTGTATGGTTTAAATGTTATTACAGTGAAGTGCAAACCAATGTAATTGTGACGGGGCTCTGCTGCAGAAAAAGGATCCATTAAGTCTGTCATTCATCCTTGCTTAGCTATTCATTTATATTGCTTGACACCTTCTTAGGTGCACCATATAGGCAATGCAGATTACCAGACACTTGCTCAAATAATGCAAGGGATCAGGTATGCAGGCAATCAAGCTAGCAGTGCATGGCAAGGGCTCTTGCTCTAAGTGTGGTGTGTCCACCAGCATACCTTGGAAGCTTGAAAGAAATGCACATGCTCAGACCCCAGCGCCAAACCTCCCATCAGTTTAACCACAGCCCTTGGGATTAGTAGGGCCATTGAACTTGAAAAGCAAATCACTGTCCTGCAGGTGGTAACACAGGCCAGTTACATGAGGTAAGTGCTGAAGGGATGGAACCCTCTCACTTGGCCCCTGGGACCTTTGACTCTTGAAACACAAATCACCACAGTCTGCCACCTGCATCATCGCCATGTCTTACTCCACTTTTCTTTTCCATAACGTTATTACCATTTAACATATACCACACATATATTGTGCACATCATTCATTCTGTCTCCCTCTGCTAGAATTTCAGTCTGCAATGGAGGGGCTCGTGGTCCAGATTGCTCACTGATAACAACTCTATGATTTGAGCGCCTCGGGGCCAAGATGCTTCTCATGTTCCTCCAGTGCCCACCACAGTGTGTAACTTTATAAATGCAGAATGCAGACGCCTTAATAATCAGATGGAGATACTGCTGGCTGTTTCCGGGGCCCCAAAGACTGATAAACTTTGAGTCTTCCAGCTCATCTTCTGGCTTTGCCAGTCCTGGAGCTTGAACTCAGAGTCTGGGCACTGTCCTTGAGCTCCTTTTGTTCAAAGCTAGCACTCTACCACTTGAGCCACAGCACCACTTCTGGCCTTTTCTGTTTATATGGTACTGAGGAATCGAACCCAGGGCTTCATGCATGCTAAGCAAGCACTCTACCACTAAGCCACATTCCCAGCCCCTTCCAGCTCATCTTCTGAATTTGTAAAATAGCCTGAATTGGGAGGCCTTCCTGGGAAGGGAAATGAGACCCTATCATCCACACAGGCACTTCTGAGATGGATGGAGTACAGAGAGGACATGAATAGTGCTGTAGTGGGTCATCTCAGGTCATCTCAATGGGTGTGACCACACCTACGAGGCCATTGAGCTCTGTCATCCTCTGATATCCAATCATTGGAGGATGTACTAGAAAGCTGCCTCCACGTTAGCTCTTCTCATACACACTTAGGTTTTCATATTTTCTTTACAAAATAGTGTATATTTTCTCACTTGACTAAATCCTTTAGATTGTAAACTCATACTTTGGTTTATATGGTACTCGGTCATGCTATTTTCAGTGGATGTGAGGAACAGATAAACATATTCATTTCCAAAAAGGGTCAAATATCCCATTGCAAAGTAGAAGCAATGTCAAGTACAAGGAAGTAGAGGGCAAGGGTAGGGAGGAGGGCCCACAATGGTCACATACAAGTGAGCTGAGAGTCCATGTCTTCTCCCCTTGCATTTTTTTTTTTTTGCTGGTCGTGGGGGCTGAACTCGAGGTCTGGGCACTGTCCCTCAGCTCTTCAGCTCAAGACTAGCACTCTACCACTTGAGCCACAGCACCACTTCAGGCTTTTTTCTGCTTATATGGTGCTAAGGAATTGAACCCAGAGCCTCATGCATGCAAGGCAAGCACTCTACCACTGAGCCACCTTCCCAGCCTCCCTCTTGCCTTTTAAAATAAAAATAAAATAAAAAATAAAAACCAGACAAAACAAACAAATAACTCTCTTCCCAATCTACCATTCTTTCTTTCTGTCCTAAGATGATCCCAAATAAATTTTGTTGTGGGCAGCACTAGAGTTTGAACACTGAGTCTCTTAGTCGGTAGGCCTACTCTACCACGTGAACTATGGTATCAGCCCTTTTTTGCTTTGGCATTTTTCAGATAAGTTCTGTTTTTCCTGGAGGCTGGCCTCTGATCCTTGTGATCCTTATACCTGTGCCTTCTAAGTAGCTAGGATTTGCAAGCATATGCCACCACACCTAACTCCACTTGTCCTTGCAATTTCCTATGCCTCCTCTAATCTTTTAGGTCTGTAGACATGTCTTCATAATGGTTCTCAATCCTCTTGCTTATAAGGTAGCATCATTTACTAAAACTTGGATGTGCTATTTTATAGTCACAAAATATGTGACAGTACCCTAATTTACTCCCCACATTAATATTTGTGCTTATGCGTTTGCCTCACACATCTCTTCCCTATTTGAAGAGGCATCACAATGCTCTGAAGATAATCAAAGAAGCTACTTGAGAATGACATGCTGCCCTTTGTGGGGAATAAACACCCTCACAGTGCTTGTGTTGAACTCCTATAATAATGAGCTCAGACAGGAACCCAACTGAGACTTTCACGGTCAACCCACCCAGCTGGGAGAATTGCATTTTACACAAATCATTTTATGATGCTATAAATTTCACAATTTTACAGTTATAGGTCTTAATAATCATGAAAAACGTTTCTGCATGTATCTTTGGTAAACAGAATTAAAACTTCCACATCATCTTTCAAAATGCTAAGTTGTTAATAGCTTCTCTAGAGCTTTGTGGCTTGCTATGACCTCTGATGATTCACCATTGGTTAGGCATATGAAAATCACAATTTAGGCTGATAAGTCTAATTTAAATCTCCATGTAGGTTTTTTTTTTTTTTTTTTTTTTTTTTACAATCTCTTTATGGTCCATTTTTCTTGCTTCTTTTTTTCTTCTTTTTCAAGGTTAAAAAAAAGTCATTTTACAAACAACCCGAGTATAAAACAATAAAGATACCAATTAATAAACCCAGAGTATAGAAACACCACTGTATCTATTTCCACGCTGTTGCACATGCATTTGTAATGTTCAGTCACAATGTGTAATCCATTTCGTTGTTTTGCTTCATAGTTGGCTCTTCAACAAATCTGCTTTTCACTTGAAGTTTTGGACTTGCTCTCTTTTA